>NW_011334167.1:261033-311431 GCF_000735185.1 Notothenia coriiceps
AGTCCTTGATTAATTTAAGTTTACTCAAGTTTTCATAATGCTTTACTTACATTTTTAAAGGCAACCACTTTACTCTATTTTTTTAAGTAGATTCAACTTATCCGGGCTTACAGTGTAGGTAAACGAGGTTGACAGTTGCATCGTGACACAGTTGTGTNGTTAATTTGCTATATACAAACAAACAAACAAAGTGTGCAATCCAATGAATGTTAATCTAACTGGGTTTTGATAGATAACATATCTCTTTTTCTTCTCTGAATTATTTTATTTATTTTGTGCACTCTAATCAATATTAATCAAACTATTGTTCGTTTATACATTTTAAGAATGGCGTTTATCTTTTTTGAGAATTAGTTCTTATTTTATTTTATAAATAGGCAGGCTCCCATGCAAGTGAGGGACGCAAGGATTCCATTTAACCGAAGTGAGAAGGACCCAATGATTACGCAGTCCGTTCAGGAGACGCGTGGCTTGGCAGGAAGTCATTGGCTCAGTATGGGCTTCCTGCCTCTGCCTCCGTTTAAAATAAAAACACTTAGCAGAGAGGGAGAGTTCAGCCTCTCTCCATACAGGACGGAGGTACAGTAGGACATCCTCCTCTATTGACAGTCAGGAAGCTATTAGACTTTGTGCCAAATGCGAAGAAGGAGAGGGGCAGGATGGGATTTGTAGTCTTAAAGAAAAAACCTTTTGAATCAGTTTCTTTTGGGAAGAAACTAATTAAAGTGACCCTATGCACGTTTCAACAACAAAATAACACATTATTTTTGTATTCATATTTACATTTTATATCATATAGAATTCTAAAATGATAATTTACTCAGGTCTTAATCTTGGACAACAGTAATTTACTCAAATGTAAATGTGAAAAAAATACAGACAAAGTATACACGTTTAAATAAATTCATTTATTTCTGTATGTTGCTATCCATAATCAATACAGACAAAAGCAATACTGGACTACCAGAATTTAAAAATCATTATAATCATCTCTTGTGAGCATCACAATAAACAGTATATTGAATTATGTACAATGGAAGACAACGACACATTCAGACTGAGTGAAGATCAATCTGATTCTGTCCATGGACACAGAAATGGGGAAAGCGCTTGGAAACATGTCAAGAACAAAATTCCCAGCGACAAAAATAAAAACACTTGGCAGAGAGAGAAATGTACAAGGAGAAAAGCAGCTTCTGCTCGCAATAAAAAGAAAAAAAATCATCAATGCAATGTTACATTTGGTTCCACGGTTGTAAACTAGATTGTATTCATGTCACTATTGCATATGCCATTGGGGTAAAGTGTGTCAACAAGGCAAAGAGATCTCTTTAATAAAATAGACAGTATATTTTCATATAGTCACTGAGACTGTGAGGGAGAAAAGCATACAATAACCTGTACAACCCAGAAGAAAAACCCCCATTTGAAAAATCTGTAGCCAAAGTCTTTACACAGGAATATCATTGCAACATAAAATCTAAGTGTATTTTCAATAGATTGTTTTAGTCAAACTGTTTCTATGTACAAAATATATACCTTCAAGAATCTGCAGATAAATAAAACTTAGCGTAGTAGCTCCAATATTATTCAACTCTGTCAAAACCGTTGTCCACCTTGTGTTTGTGTGTTGTTCCCACCAGTTCAGAGATACATTCAGACATGGTTTTCATTTTTACAATCTGCTGTACACTAAAGAGGTGGTGAGCCGGTTGGAATCGGCACAGTGGATGACGCAAACACTACAATGTGAGGAGAGCTTAGAGGGCTTTCAGATAATATTAACCCACTGGAGGCCATTTTGGAGTTTGTATACATTTTGACTAATCATTTCTCTTTAGAGCACAATGTTTGTTCAGATTAATACAAAGACTATGACGTTTAAAGGAATTTAGCATCAATAAAGCACACCGTCGCTAGGCCTTTGACCAGTTGTTAATAGTAGCCTAACTAATGACAGCTAAAGTGTGCCATTATTTAGCATTGTCCTGACATTGTTAAATAGTTGTCACTTCGTGAAATATATTCTTGCTTTAACTTGTAACATTTTATCATTATTTTCAGCCTGATCAAACTATTTGCTGTCAACTGCAATTCAGATATTGTTAAAACAAAATATCTGACTAAACTTGTTTCTCCAGTAAATCTCCCTGTTGGTGCCAGATGTGGCCTCCCTACTTTTACTTTTTTTGTGATTGTCCCGCACTGCCAACCCCTTTTCCCCTTACTTTAGCCCTCGTTGGATGACCAGAAAACGTCTCGGCTGTGCCCCAACCCTGACAGTTTTCATTGGCCCTTCGTCGTCACTTTAACTATACAGTTGTACCGTCAAAATATATCACAGCAGGGTGTCCTGCATTTTGCTCAACAGCAGTCAATAGGTTTGAAGGTAGGAGTGTGTGAGGTTTTCAGGCTCAAGTGAGGAACTGTGGGAGGAACAGTGCAATCAGATGCCTGGTGTTGTGGGGTCTGAGCTGAGTTACAAACACATGCATAACTCTTAAAGACATTTAGAAATATATTTCTGTAAGTCCAGCGCTTTGATTGGACAAAAAATAAACTAGGTTAGAATAAATAAGAAATGTGTCATTAAGAAAATACTTTAATATCCATAAGATAAATCAGATGTCAAGCAGCCCCAATGTACTGTATATTTCTGAAATCATATTTTAAGCTAAATGTCCACAATAGAATAACAATATAGAGGTCCAAACAGACACACTGTAATATAATATGTATCTCTTCTCTCATAGAAAACATAAGGACAATATAGACATTAAGGCATTGGGTAGGTCTTATCAAACATTCATCTACCAAAAATAAATAACATATCTCATCTAAATATAGTTATATAAGTGTACCTTGGTATCTTCGCTCCCTGGGCCATTTGTATAGTAGGTTTCGTTTTCCATTGTCATACAGGTTGGTCGTAATTTGTCTCAGGAACACACTCGCACTCATACAGGCAGTCATAAAACTAACCTCAAGTAAATAAATAGTATCAGGGTACCATTCAACTATTTTTATATTCTGACTATCTTTGCTTCTGTGCTTGCGCCACAATGTGGGTCACGTGAAAAATGGCCTCTGAAAGCGCAGTGAACATTAGACACACCAACACACACATCCGCCCACACACACACACACATACATGAGCACACCTGTGTTGCCTCCAGCGAATTCATGACATGCATAGACGATGACCTGCTTGTTTCGTAAGTGTGTGAGAGTGATGCTGAGGGTCCAGACAGTCTTTTAGGGCCCAGTGGTAGGGCAAAGTCGATTTCTTGTTTCCAGCAGCAGGTTGGTGAAGACGCCAAGTCAGAGGACAGACGAGACCTTCAGTCTGAAAGAGGGGAAAAGAGGGAGTTAGTGGAAATATCTTGTGATTATAAGTATAACACTTTTTGGCAAGCTTAAATGTCTACTTTCTAATTGTAAAAGAAAAATGGTCTGATTATTTTCCAAAAAACAACACTTGTGCCAACAATGCAGAGCTTTGAGACTGCAGACATGAGAGAACAGTCTACTGTACAGTGTGAACCCCTTCAGATTAGCTTGTGCCACAATAACAAGGAGACACTGGAACACGCAGCTCGAATAACAAGAACACAGTGTGCTGCACAAACAAGTACCATAGGACGGATTTGAGACGTGTGAAATGGTTTGTTTTTAATGTTCATTATGCTGATATTTAGTCTGATTTCTTATTTCATGTGTACAAGTTTGATGGTAGGTGTCATGTCTTTACACACCAGCTGTTTGTTGCCACTTAAAGGACGGCAGGGGGGGGGGAGGCTGGAAGTGGGAAGTTGGAAGTGGGAAGCTGGATGGCAACGGTCGTTATTACATAATCTGGGATGTAGAGCAATGGGGGGTGGGGGTCTCCTGTCGCGCTGCCGTGTTGCTATGGACACACAGTGAGCGGAGGAGAACCAGTACATGATGCATCTCTGATATTATACCGAAACTGAGGGTGCGTTTATAGTGGAATTTATAATTATGAAGGATGAGGAAGAGGGGTTGTGAAAGCAGAACGGAGGAAGGATTTAGAGTGGAGGGGATGGGGGAGGGGCACTGGGTCAACTGGAAGCTGGGCTAATGGTTAAAAGGTGAGGGAAAGGGCCCCTTACTTCCACGAGGACAATATGCTCCATGTGTCATGAAACCACACGAGGATTGCATGGTTGTATTGAGGTTTGGAAACTTCTATCAGAGTAGGGCTGATGAAACTCTTACAAAAACAGTTGGATAACCTCAAAAATGAGAGGCGGTTGGGCTGAAAGCGAGGCTTTTCTTAGTAACAGAAAAGTTGCCATTTTTGGAGCTCGGAGTCAAGCAGTTCTCATCTAAGAAAATAAGTCTTAATGCCTATTTCTATTCTAAACAATTATAAACAGAGGAGAGTTGAGGACACTATGCAAAGTGAATCCCTGTTTCTTATAAAATGTACTATTAAAATGCATATACAAAGATATTACTCTATTTATCTTATGATTTTCTAGCCAATTTCTATGCAGGTTTCTGTCGCAATTACGCTGACCTGAGATCTGGACAGGATAAACACACCTTGTGTTACGTATTAGCCAGCTGCTCCCCGTGGAGTAGCTGCTGATCTACCCCATGCCGTCTAATCTCGCCACAGAGGCTGTAATCTCATCTGGAGCCGTGGCTGGCTAAATGTGGGGAACGCTGGCCACGCAGTTATCTAGCAGCTAGCGCTTCAGTCTGGAACATCCCGGCCTACTTTAGCCCCCCTCCTCCCCGCGCCACGACACACACAAATACACACACACACACTGGCTGGAAACTCTGACTGCGGTGTTACGTGTGCACGTTTGTTCTCGATATATATCAAGTGACATGGCATTTCTGGATTTCCTGCCTTGGCTTTTTTGCTATGTTATGTTTGAGAGATCTCAGATTCAACGCAGGTCTGACGCAGATTGTAATAAAGTATTCAACAGCTGGTGTGTGTGTGTGTGTGTGTGTGTGTGTGTGTGTGTGTGTGTGTGTGTGTGTGTGTGTGTGTGAGTGTGTGTGTGTGTGTGTGTGTGTGTGTGTAAGCAGGGCTGGATTGAACAATCAGGCTGATGGATGGTTGAAATCAGGTGTCACTTTTACGCTAATGCCAGAACAAAATGTGCCAGCTAGAAAATGAAGCCACAAAGTAATCATGTTGGCCAAATTCCAAAAGTGGAAAAAGTAGAATCAACGCATTCCTTATGCCAATGTCAAAGTCTACAATTTGGTCTACAAAATGTAAAAAAATACCAGGATTATGTCATTTAAATCCCTGTGCTTCTACTGAGCATGCTCAGAGCGAGTTAGGCATGCATGGCTGTACAGCTAGACCCCTTTCGCTCGCTGCACCCTCTAACATCGTAACGCACACGCACATCATACAGAGATATACATGCTCCGGGTGCATTGAGATCCGGGATGACATCACTCACAATACTACTGACTGGATGGCGCCGAGAGGGAATGGGATTTATGGAGAAGGACACGAATGCTTCTAATCTGGCCGATAAATTACACACACACACACTCATAGATGATGCCGATGGTCATGCTCTGCGCAGCCTGTGGGTGCGGCAGATGGCGGACAGTCATTAGTGGAGGGATAGTGAGTAGGTGTGGATGTGTGTGTGTAGGAGAAAGAATTATATGTTAAAGTATTAGTGGAAGGGTAATGGGTAATGGGCTTACATGTATGTGAAGACAAGGCAGATTGGCAGGTGTTTAAGGCTCCATTTCCACCCCATGTCCCTCCAAAGTACACACACTCACATCAGAGAGTGGCCATCTGCCACATGCACTCAGGAAAGGCCCCTGCATTCTTGGTCCCTTTATCCTTACTTAACTCTACTTCTTCCCTTACTTCTAGGGCTGCTCGATGTTCCAATACAAAATAGTTTTTGTTAAAATTGAGATCAAGAATATTAAACCCTATTACTAATTGACCAAATAATAATAATACAAAGAAAAAGGTAAAATTAAAACAATATACTGATACTGTGAATATAACTGAAATAAAAAAATTAAAATGTTTTAGAAAATAAATAAACACATGTAATTAATAAAAAACCTAAATGTATATTTAAAAAAATATAAATGTATAGAATAAAAATAAAAATCAACAACACTATGTTATAACACCTACAGAAAACTCCTTAGATTAATGTTCAATATAAAAAATATAAGGAATATAGCAAAAATGATATCAATTATGTTGCCACAACTTACTGAAAGCTCCTAGCAAAATCCCCCATCCCTATCTTACACCTGCTATGATGATGATTATCAACACGCCTGGTAAAAGGCAACTCTCATATGCGAGTGTAAGCGTAGTAAAAATCATCTCACATTGCAAATCAAGCTTCTTGAATTGTCAGAGGGAAGATAAAGGTATTAGCTGGATGTGGGCCGTGGAAACAGAGACGGCTGACTCGACTAATCTGAGTCTGGTAAAGAACATCCACCTGGCTGAGCCGCGGCTAGCAGAGACGACGGCTCAGGTTAGGGCAGAGGTAAACACTACCTCTAAATCACACTCAGACAGAATAACAGGTAAACAAAAAGCTGACTTGTACGCCAGGCATTAAGACATCTAATCTGACTGGAGTTGGAGCACCAAAAGAACGTAAAGCTCCAGGGTTATGTGACCAGGAATGCAGTCACGGGCGTCATATGGGGGGGGGGAAATTCCAAGGGGCATTTGATTGTTTTGGTTGCACTTTGATCCTGACAAACACTCGCCTCAAGAGCTGCAGCATTCCATTAGAAGTTCTCATTCCAGCCAATTGCCTGCGAGGGTCGGACGGGGAAGGAATGAAAAGCTGCAGACTTTTGGGTCTGGATGGCACATGTTGCGGGGGTGGGGGGGTATAGCTTCACCTCCTGAAAACCCAAGCGGTGCACTTTGAGCTCCTTCACCCCGCTTCGTCAGTAAACAAGCACCTTGGTTGAAAGGGGCCCACCGATGACTTTATTTGTTTCTTGAACAAAAAGCCCCTCCACTGCTGCATCCCCCCCTTCTCTGCTTGTCTTACTTCTGCTAAGTGAACAGCCTAATGAGGCAGAATGGCAGTGGAGTGCACGTGCCATCCTGCCCCATTATGCACGCTCTCCCACAAACTGGAAAACAAATACAGGCCACTCTCTTTGCACATCCCCGCCAAACTGTTCACTGATGCAGGCTGGAAAAAAAGAAGGGGACAAAAAAAGAGGCTCCCTGTGAGGAAAACACACCCCGACTGCTCTGCATGCGTACGTGCTACAGTCCACATGTATGTGCTCGACTCAGACCCTCCCACTGCTTACTGGAACAACTTTACAAGACCACAAAGATATTTGGACTCCATTGCAAATATGAGTACAGAACACATACAAACAAACAGATGGACACAGGGGCCATTATTAAAGCCTGTTTAACTTGAAAACAGCCAATTGCAACAAACTGAATTACCATTCTGTAGTGGCTGTTTTTCTTCATCCCTGAACAATTATAACAACTTATATAACCTTTTCCTGCTCTAAATGAAACCTAATATAACTTCTCCCTATACACAGGGGCCATGTGTTGAAATAAAAGCCACTTCCTATTCAAATAGCCTGGAGCCGGGACAAAAACAAGCCCCCTCTCGCAGCCACTTTTCAAACACGCTCAGCCAGGAATGTGCACCGTGACATCCAGTTACCTGATGGCCGCATAGCAACTCGCCCACTTTGTTGTTCTCCCTCACTGCCTACAAGGACACAAACACATATCCACTTGTGCTGGGCCTCACATTTCAGCGTAAACCCCCTGCCCCCCCCCCNCCATTCTCTTTCTCCTACCCCCCCTCTACTTGCTCACAAACACATGTGAGTTCACTGTGTGCCTGTTAAATGGCGAAGGGTCAAACGTGGCTTTAATGTCAACATTCTGCTGTTCCTGATTTGTTTACAACGTCTGCTATCCCACGCCGCAGCGGTTCCCTGGGATATTCTGGGACACTATTGATTATGGGATGGTGGGAAACACGAGGTCCATGGAGGTCACATTGATGTGCAACACATCCTAAAGCCTACCCAACTGAAAAAACAACAGCCGGAAATGCCAGAGGCCCCGTTAGCAGACCTCACTAATAGTTGTGTTTTATGAGGAATCTATCATTCCTCTCATTCACAATAAGCGTTGGTGGAATCCAAATATCTGCTTGTGTATTTATAGTGTGTGCAGAGGCAGCATCCGGCTCTGTGCTGTCGTGGGGCTTGTTTACTTCAGAGCTCTCAGCCTGGTCACGTTTCCTAGCAGCCTTCTGCTGCGTTCACATGTTGTGGGAAAATACCAGATATAGAAGGAGCAAAACAATTGAAAAAAGGTGTGATTGATTGCAACTAAAATCAGAAGACTTCCTTTTGATACTACATGGTTGTTCAATCGCAGAGAATAGTACTCGGAAGTAGGAGCTTAGGAGGAGCTCCTAAAGGCTGCGTCAGCACCACCTACGTACGTACTTTGAAATCCACACAGCCAGTTTGAATTTGAATCTGGAGGAAGGACAAGATTGCATGCATCATTGTTTTTCCTTTTGGCTCTTAACTGTACAGTGCAGCTTTCTTTTCTTACAGCAAAGCCAAACTGACTTCTGTTTAAAATAATGGAGCATTCCAGCTAGAGTGGGGATAAATTATTCAACAACAACACATCTGACAGCAACCTCACTCACCTTTGGCAGTGGTTGCGGCCTCCTTGAATCCCAGACACACATACGGGGAGCTGTGTAATCCATTGATGCCCCCTTTGCAGCTGCTGGTGGGTTTGAAGCCAGCCAGGCCCTCACATTTCTCCACGTCCCTGTTGTCCAGCAGGTTCAAGGCAATGTAGTTCAGTCCGTTAGCATACCCGGCCGAGCTCTGCCGGTTCACGGGGCTGTTGCCGTACTCCTCGTCCGACCCCTCGCTGCTCCGGGACGAGATGTTCTCCACGGAGCTGTGCCTCTTCATCATGTCCCCGCGGGCGAAGGAGGGGAACACTGGGGTCACGGTGGCGGTGGAGGAGAAGGTCTCGGAGCTGTGCCGCCGACGGCCCTGAGGGTTGGCCCGGATCACCTTGGCGGAGCAGTCGGGGTCAACTGGGGAGGAAGAGGTGCCCCCGAGCAGGAAGGCCCCAATGCATTCTGGGACACCCTGGTCCTCCAGAGAGAGCCTCCTCTCCCTGCTGCTCTGGCTGCTGGAGAGTTAGTCAGAAAAAAGCCTTTATTTTCATACTGGTCAAATAGGGTCAAACAGCAAATTTGTTTAAATACTTATTTAAAATAATACTTAAATATTAATTTTGATTATCAGACAATGTTGGCCTTTGCTTGTGATCAATCTAAGACTATTACAATTAATGACAATAAATGAAAACAGAAAGAACACAGATGCACATACCTTGCGGTGTTCTGAGGAACAAGCTGTGGTGGGGAGCTGGTCATCCCGAATGTCATCTCAGTGTAGTCGTTTTTCCCCTCGTCACAGAGGCCCTGAGATCCTTTCTCACCCTCCAGATGGTACACTCTGTCCTCTTCTGAGCACATAGATAACTCTGGGAGTGTGTCCAAGCGCTCAGCGGGAGTGTGTGCCTCCTTGGACGAGTGTGAACCCAGCTCCAGGTTCATGTAGTCTGACAGAGAGGACCTCCCGGGGCCCCCTCCGCTGGAGCCCAGTGATGAAGACTGGCTCTCCGTGGACACATTGGAGGGTGGGGAGAATCTGGCGCAGCTGAAGTCAATGTTGATGTATTCCCCGGGGCTCCTGGGTTCTCCGGGCAGGGGGTGCTCGTTCATGCTGGGCAGGGTCCTCAGGGTGTCCAGAGAAAGTCTGTTAGGCCTGCCAAGCCTCCCTCTGTAGGGCAGGCTGTCTGCCCGGCCATGCCTGACTGGGGAGGGCACGGAGGGGCTAAGAGGGGCTGCACTGGGCTGCATCACTGAATAATAGTCTGACTCCCCCACCCTCTGCCTCAAACTCTGGGGGCTCATCAACACATACTGGTTGCTCTCCTCATTCTTGGAGGCCTGGAGTTTAGCAGGGAGTGTGAGAGAGCCGCCCTGGTACGCTGACCTCACTGCTGCATGTTCCCCAGATAGCAGGCCCAAGTAGTAATCAGGGGGGGTCTGGAGTGGAGGTGGGTTTCCAGGCGACATGTTCATGTATTCACCGTTCCTGTCTAAGCTCTCCATGGACGATTTAGAGCTACACCACATTCTCATGTAGCCGCTGTCCTCCAGAGAGCTGCTGCAGGGGGAGTTGGTTTTGTAGCCGCCGCTCACAGTCGCCGGGGGATGGACCCTAGCGTTCACAATCTGCTTCGGTGCGGAGACACACATTGGGCTCATGGGCATGTAGTCTACTTTGCCAGACTGGGCCGTTAAGCCTGGCGTCATCGGCATGTAGCCATCATCAGCGAGGTTACTACTGGAGCTCCTGGATGACCCGATTTCAACATCTCCGTAGTCCTCAGGGTAGCACACTTTGGGCGACGCGGAGTGAGAGTTCTGCCCGTGAGCCATCCTCATGAGGGTGTAGTCATCCAGGGAGGCTGAGGCCAGCGGCGCCACAGCCCTCTGTTGACGTGGCGTGGTGAGGGAGTGCGTCCTCTTCCTGTAAGCGTTGTCACATGCAAGGCCATCAACCCCAACCCTAGGCCTGGTGACATTTCCCCCCTCCATTATCATGTAGCCACAGGGGTCGCTGATGTCCCGGGATGGAGGCGTGCTGGACAGGGAGTCGGGGGTGTCGCTGCGGGTCAGCGGGATGAATCTGGGTTCACTTGGGCTGGAGCTGTAATCATCACACAGCATGAAGCCAGTGTCACTGAGGGAGCCAGAGATGGAGGCGCTGCAGCTAAAAGGCCGCCGGATCTTGTCAGGAGTGGAGATGCTGGCCCCTCTGGGGGACATGCTTATGGGGCTTGAAGTGCCTGGGGGTGAGTTGGACACGGGCATGGAGCGGCTGTGGTGCAGGTTGGAGGAGGACTCCAGTATCCTGCAGGTGCGCCCACTGCTGAGCGTGTGGGACCTGATGAGGAGATTCCCAGAGTTGGGACTGGTGGGACTCCCGTTGACAGATATGGACATGGACACAGGCCGGGTCACACTCCCGTCCCCCTCGCTGGCCGTTCTTATCCGACATGATGTGAATTTCCTCCCTGGGGAGTTTGCTGCCATGCTATCTGTCCTGGATCTCCTCACCAGGCCTGTCTGACTGGGGGGGAGGTTGTTGAGGTTGCGTCGTGTGGGAACGGAAATGGGGTTAGTGCTGGCAGACTGGCTCTTGCTCCGCGGCCTGAACTCTGACAGCTCCTTCATGGCCTTCATGGCCTCAAGGATAGTCTCATGGATGTTCTGTGCAACCACTGAGTCCTCTGCCTGCATCCAGAACTCCCCAGGCCCAGTGACAGCTGAGCGACCCACCTCTATAAAGAAAAAGGTGTCCGAGTGTCCGCATCTCCTGATGTTCATGAGCTGTAAACTGACAGCAGCTGTTTCTGAGTTCAGTTTGACAAAGCTGATGGTCCTGCTGGACAAACACAGCCTGTACACTCCAGTGAGGTTCTTGATCTGACCCAGACCTTTGGATTTCAAGTTGACCTGCCACACCTCCTTATAGACAGCTGTTGCAGGAGTGATCAGTCCGTAGTTGGCTTCCTCAAAGCCCACTAGAGAGGAGGTAGAAGCAGGGCTGTCGTACACTTTCCCCTCGGCTATTAAATCAGTCAGAACCGAGTACCAGCTCTCTTGCTCCTGCTCGTTGTCTGCAGCCACGGCGAAGTACTCGTCCTTGGTGTAGAGGGCGATCAGGTGCTTGTGTTTTGCGTCGGCCCGTTTGTTTACGCACAGACACGAGTCCAAAGTGATGACCCGTTTGGCAGCGGACTTGTTCCTCCATTTCTTCTCGCTTTCATAATACTCCAGCCGCGCAGGGCAGCGCTCCGTCGGCTCCCGCAGCACGAAGAAGCGCCGGTGTCCGTGTTTCTGCTTCCTCAGGTATCCGCACTTCTTCACTCCGTACGTCCCATTCGATAACAGGTGTCCTCCCGTCGTCGGCGGACTTGCCATTTCTCTTTTTTCAAGTTCCAGATAAGCGAACCAATAAAAAAACTCGTTTGCAAAAAAACTTTAATGATATCCCGTTTTAAAAATGTGTTTAATCCATGGCAGAGGTCTATAGATGTGTCCTCGGCCACGGTAGAAGCAACAGTGCAGCGGGACTGATCTGATCCTGGATAAAAACAACATGTGACGCTGCTGCTCTAAAAACAGAATAAAACACAGAGTCATAGGGGGGCGGGGCCTCTGCAGGGGCCGTGCCTGTCCATCGACCGGCTCTGACGCTGCCTATTGGCTGATTCAATAATTCAAAGGCAGCAAACCCCGCCCACTGCTTTCCCAACAGCTCTCTCTTGTAGGAACCTATGGTAGGAACAGATATCAGAAAAACAACCAATTCCTGCGTTAAAAAATGAAAGTATATAGAGGGCTAATTTTATATATCTGTTTTACTGCAGTAGATTGAGTCCTCCATCAAACATTTTATTATTTTTACAATGTCATTGACAAGTCAATTTAGATTTATGAGGCTTTTAAATTATGTTGGATTGTAACCTTTTATTTATGAGGCTGTAAAAGTGTAAACAACCCTGACGTGCCATTTGTTATATATAAACCTTGTTGTGGTCTATATTTAAACCTGTGGGTATTCCTCCCCAACTGGATCCTCCTATCATCACATCAGCATCTCCCATCCTGCATGTGGTATATTGCTGTATGTTGTTAAATCAGCTGAAGGGAAGGGACCTTATTTTGTCAGTTATTTAATTATATTATACACTTGTTTTGCACTTTGGTGCATTGGTACAAAGTGTTTATTTTGAATGAAAAACAGTCATCTCACAGAGGAGATGACTAAAGATGTGCGTCAGAGGCTTCTGTGTCATAACACGCTGCAGAAATGCTGCCATCGTCTGGCTGCTCGCACATAACTCTTCCTACACATGAGTTTAGCAAAACAAACTAAACTTTGTTCCTTAGTTTAGATCATGAGCAGAGAAATGGATAACTGCAGACTGTTAAGGGGTCGGTCAGAAGTCAGGGGGAAGATAACAGACATCTGCTCATCAGATCATCTTGGTAATTATGTTACTAATTCTCCATGTGATCTTCAACATCATTAGTCAACTCATGTTGACCCCCTGCCCAAAAACACAAGGTTTGCTCTTTATAATCTCCCAGAAAGCAGATTACACCTCTATTGATGAGGTGTCAGTGTGCATTAGATGCTATAGCTGATGGGGGGCTTTAACTAGTTCTTAATGAGCATATAAAACACACATACTACAGATTAAGGGTAATCCCAGCCTTCTCTAATCACTATTGTCTGATTGTTTTTGTTGATGCCGGTGTGTGTGATCTGTGACATTCATCCAATGCCTATTTTTCTGTTTTTGCACAAGTGTTAATTTATCCGGGTTAAGCCAGGTTAGCATGTGTTTTCAGCATTAGTCTGAGATATGAACAAAAACACCTTCGCCGGGATTTAGTAACACATATATAAGCAGCCTGAGGGCAAAAACAAAGGAACAAAGGGCGTATTGTTGACACTTTACTGGCAAAGATGTGCAATCATTTGGCATATAATCTGAGAGAATACTGCTGAATGCCGAATACTGTTGTTTTGCGGGCACTATGTTTTGCAGGCAGTTCATGGGATGTTCAGTACTGATTCCCACAGGGTTTACTACAACACTAATCTGTGTTGTTCTGCGGTGATCTTTTATTTGTGATAATGTCCAGGTGTGCCATCTCAAAAAAACACGTGGCATTATCCTGGTTTGTTCACTCTTTTTCTAAACTGTGTGTACTGCAAGCTGATTTTGATACAAGTAAAAGAAGAACAGCTGCAATTAGGAGCTCATATCCTTTAAGGTTAATTTTCAGTATGGTAATAGTAGATATAGTTGTAATATTTGTAAAAGTGATAGCTGAAGAAGTAGTTGCCATAGCAGCAACGCAATGTTCAGTATTTGGCAGCTGTAAGGGGAGTTTAGCTGTGTTGTGATGAAAGTGTTTGTGCAGGGGGAGAGTCAAAGTGAAATGAAACTTGTTATTCAAATTAGGTTATTGGGTTTTCAAACTTTTACCCATTATGCAGTGCAACATCTGCAACACACCCACCCCACTCATAGTTAAGACTGGCAAATACACCCAGAGTAATACATATATAAATACAGTCTAAAGCTTCACCAAATATTCTGTCTCCTTTTGATTTCTGCCTCTTAACATTTAAAATACAGTGGTCACACCGAGTTCAAGTGTCCAACTACGACGTTTTCTAAAGATATTTCACTAATCTTGCAGTTATTACAAAATATACTATAAACCAAACAGGATAGAGAAAATGTAATTGTTAAAACATTGATATTTGCTAAGAGGCCATGTTCCTCATGTTTATTCAGTGTATTTGCTTGTAAAAGAACGTTTTTACAATGTTACAGTAGTGTAGATGAATACTGGTCAGGAAAAAAAGGTAGTTGAGGATTAGATTACCACTGGGATCCGGGATTAATGCTTCTTGTCACACAACAAAGCTGCTTTTCACTGTGTAAACACAGATCCGTGTACCAGGGGATCATGTCAGGGATATGTCAGCTCAGCACCAAAGGTTTCACGGGCTAACTGCTCTCAAGATCAAAGCACACATTGATTATTTTATGTCAATAAATCTGTTGAAGTTGTATTCTGAGTAACCAGTTTATGGTTCTGAACATATTTCTCCATGTAGTTTAATCTTTGTTTATCCAGTATAATGTTAAAAATCCCCAGGTCTAAATGTTTGATCAGTTAATCAAAGGTTTCAGCAACATATTTTACCTATAGGCACATTATTGTAATCAGTACTTGATTTTAAAGGATACACCGCAACATTGCAAATACTGCATGTCTGACATGACACAACACTGAACTCTAGTGGCACACAATAGCAACTGCAACCCTTAAACTCAAAATTGTATGATAGTCAAAATAATATACCATTTTTAATAATATCTTCAAAACGTTTTCCTTTTGACACAATTAACTCAACATGTTGATAGCCTTATTAAGAGAATTTTACACTCAATAATTTACAAAACTATAATGTGTTTTTTTTCATAAATGGCGAAGAAGATAACGAGAGCCATGCCTGTCGTTTGTGGATGTTAGTGATTTAATAAAATACAGTGAAGTCAATGAATTAAGTCTGTTGTGTCGCAGTTTGTGAATGATATTCAATTGAGAAGTCCGGACTGTTGACATGTACGCACAGGGATCTTATGTCACGTCACTTCCGTTTTCCCTTTCCTTGTGAAGTCAGCTAACATTACGCAGGCTATCTATTTCAAAAATAAAAGGCAAGCTAAGTTACGTCTTACATGTTTGTACTAAAAATGAAAAAGAACTACTGGTAAAATGTAACTATGCCCATAAAATAGTAAACTAAATACATTATTGTCTTTATAATGCTTCACGTGCTCTCAGACATGCGGTTTATTCGCTAACCTTTACGCTACGTTTTATTCCTTAACTTCCGGTTTAGTTTTTTTTTTTTTAAATGTAGTAGTTGTCTTGACGCCGCTCAGACAGGAGACCTAAGGAACCGACAATCATCTCTGGTTAGCAAATATAGGTTAGCACTCCGCTCATACAGACGAAAACATGGAGTCCGCTGTGGTGCTCTTTGTTTTAATGGTTGGCTCTGTATGTGGAGAAGCTGCAGCAGAAAAACAACTAGTATATGTGACTGTGGTGAGTACACATTATATGAAATATAACGATACGGAAGATGTGTTTAACTCTGCAGCGAGTTGCAACGAATCTCTTTAGCCACTTATGGAACTATTATTCAACATTTTTGAAGTTTTGTTTTTTCTTTGCTTTTCCTTGCAAATGCTTTTTAAATAATTCGGCTTATTAATAATCTACCTAGCAACCCTTAGTTTAGAAGAATAAGCTTCTTTTTTTGTTTGGTTTACAACTGCTTTCTTCTAATGCATTGCGACTACTAGGCTGACTCTTTGCAAAAGTACACATATAGCTATAATTTAACATAAAGCAATTTGAATTTGAGAATGTTTAAGTCTTCTCAAGGAATGTTAGAAACTGTCTAGCTGACACTTTAAATAAATCATTTGAGTTCTACTGAACTCTCATTCTAATTTTAGTTATTTGTGTTCTGTTGCATTTCAAACATATTTTGTCTATCCTGCAAGTTAAACCGGTTATTAAAACAACAATGTACATGAGCAATGGTCATTACTAGACAATCATCCTGTCAGGTTACTAGTCAGCTGTATTAAGAAAACCACACAGCTGATGTTAGCTACAGAATTGCTGATGCAGTTTGGTCAGAATGAAAACAATTTGATCATTTAGAAACTCTGCTTGGAAGTTTCTCTGATTCCTTTAAAAAAAGGCACATATTAGGAATCCAGTTATAAAGTATTTGCATGCATCTGCCAAGCCCTAAACCTGTCCACAGTTCACCTGGAAAAAATGCTTGTCCCCGTGGCAACCAAGGACACAGAAGATATTGTACTGACAGGGAAACAATGAGATACTCATGACGTCAATGCGAGAAGAACACATGCATGCAAAAGTGAAACTAGTGAGAAGAAAACATCTCGATGTGTGCTTAATCTCACTCCTGTCTATTTAGAAGGCAAATTAGTGAATTTGTTTTTTGTCATAAGCTCTTATTTCTCTATACTAGTGTGCAGGTTCTTTTTCCCACCCTCCATTTCTTGTTTTCTAGCGTTACAGACATGGAACCTGTCCCGGATGTGGGAATTCAAATAGCATTGGACTCGGTCAGGTTTTTCGTGTTAAGACATCAAGCATCTTGCTATGACGGTGTTAAAATATGTCAGCAGGTCCACATGAAGTTATGAAAGTAGTATTTGTTGACTGCCTTTAACAGACGTTTATATTTTTGCCCCCGGAGACCTAATTGCCTGCGAGGTAGCCACATCTAAAGTAGAAGAGATTAGTGGTCTTAAAGGGATAATCCACACTTCAAATAGAATTTACACTTTTTTAAAGCTATGTTGGACGGGAGGCATGCATCATGAGGAAACTAGAAACCACACTCCTCTGAGGCGGCTTGAAGATTGAAACTCGAAACTGTTCTACTTGAATAGACGCTTGATTTGGTGTCTTCCAGTAACAATGCTTTCAACCAAAACTAACAATTTGGTTTCAATGAGTTCTCTATTTAAAGGAGAAGTTATACGTGAATGAGCCATTTAAAAGAGAAAGCTCCCTGTTCTCACTCTTAGTATTGTCCTTGTTTCCTCCTATTGTTACAGTTACATTTTGTATCTGTTTGTTTTCACTCCTGAGTGGCAAGACATTCTCTGACAAACACTTGGCAAGACCGACCGTCAGCTGACTGGACTTTATCACAGCCAACCACGCAGTTCAAACAAGGACAAAGAGTTTATCTTGTGACATTTAAACTGATGGGGAAATTAGTGCTGTCTTTTGAGAAGCAATGTTGACTACAGATGCCATCACATTGTGAGAAATAGGGCCTATAATAGAGATCAATTCCAAACAAAATCACTTGAGGTAACTGAAAGTGAAATAAACGTAGATAGAAATTGTGCTGATGTCCTTGCTTATCACCCAATTAAAGTATGTTCCTTTCTTTCCATATAGAAAATACTGAATGATACGTCACATCTTTTGCCACAGAAAAAGTTTTGTTGTTGTTTTTTTGGGTGTTGTTGACATCTTGTCCTCCCTCTTCCAGTTGTTCCGGCATGGTGACAGGTCTCCAGTCAAAGCCTATCCTACAGACCCTTATCAAGAGGGCGACTGGCCACAAGGCTTTGGACAGTTATCACAGGTATGATGAATATTTCTGTCTATCCAACTGTTTGCATGGCATCTGCACCCATATTGTCTTGCACACTCTTTTTGCCTTTAAAACAATCTATTTCTATAGTTGAGTTATTTGAACCCCTTGTTATTGTCCCACTTGAGTCCCTATTTGTTCTGCAACAGTTTACAAGAGTTTATGTCGTGTCATCATGAATTCAGAAACACTCGTCGTCTCTGTTTTTAGGTGGGGATGAAGCAGCATTTTGAACTGGGCCAATTCCTGAGGAACCGATACAAAGGCTTCCTGAACGACTCCTACGACAGGAACCAGGTAACCTCTCCGCTGTCAGATGACATGGCACCATGGTCCCAGACACAATGAATCACATTGATATTGAGGAAGAGGGGCCCCTTGCCATGTGGGTGTTATACAGCGTTCCCACCGGAGCTGGAATTCAAGATGGAGGTGTTTTTCTTCTTGTCCTCAGATCCACGTTCGCAGTACGGACTACGATCGCACCCTGATGAGCGCTGAATCCAACCTGGCCGGTCAGCGAACTAACAGTAATTCTCTACGTAGTACTTTTCTTGCTTGTACTAACAGCCTCTTTCCCATCCTTCAGGTCTGTACCCCCCCGCTGGTCAGCAGGTCTTCAATCCAAATATGCCCTGGCAGCCGATACCTGTACACACAGTGCCAAAAAGTGAAGAGAGGGTATGTGTGTAGAGAAACAGGTTATCAGCGCTTCGCTCTAATTCACTTTGTCTAAACTTTGTGTCTTTTTTTTTTAGCTTCTCAATTACCCTCTGGATGACTGCCCTCGCTACGACCTGTTGATGAATGAAACTGAAAAAACGCAGGAATTCATCAATGTCACTTTGGCTTACCAGGTACAGGAATTCCAGGGTTGCATGTTGGGTTTTTATGATGAGTACAGAAGCCATGAGGCAATAAAGAGACAAATAAGTCCATTTCTATGTGACCTGGGAAGCACCACTACCCCTTATTTTTTTCCAAATTAGTAAAGTAAAATCATCATTTCTTTGGTTTTCTTCCTGGGGATTCTTAATTTCTCCATTATTTGAAACACAATATATATGTATATATTTTCCCCTACGTTATCGCATATTAAAAAAGATTGTCCTTTTACCTGTTTAGTCATAAACCGGCAAGAGATTTTCTTTAGGTACATTTTACCATACATACATTTTTATTGTGCCTCTCAGGGCTTCCGTAGAAATGCTTTAAACTGTTGTGAACCATACTGTGTTCTTCTCTACAGGATATTATAGACCTGGTGAAGAACAAAACAGGACTCAATAAGACTGATGTGGAGTCAGTCTGGAGCGTGTACGACACACTGTTCTGTGAGGTACACACACACACACACACACACACACACACACACACACACACACACACACACACACACACACCGTTGGAACACAATTGAGAAACACTTATGTACAAAATGATATAAGAACATGAACTAAAGGTAAACAAAATGAATGATAGCTAGCTTCACATCTTTATTATGAGAGATATTAGCAGGTTTCAATGAGCACACTTTCATTAAAGTTACTGAGTGAAGATGCCTTTTTCAGGAAGCTAACTAAAAAATAAATAAAAGCATCCTGTTATGCAAGACACAATGACAAGCCGTTTAGATTTCAACATTTTGAACAACAACAGTTTGTGTAAACTGCTGAGTTAGCTTACTGACCAAAACTGGTGTTGGTTTGTGACTTACTGGTCTTCATCAGTTTTAAAGGAACATGTTGGTTTAAGGAACAGAAGTGAGGAACTGGTATCGGTTTCACACTGGTGCTTTTGATCCTCGCGAAGTTCACAAAGGTCACTACTTTCTCACTAAACTCTTCTTAATTAAAGCTTTTAGTCATTGTTTGAATTTGTTTAATTAGCCACATCATTTTTTGTGCTTTTCATAATTCTCCTGTGTTTTTTGTGTGATTTCAGTCCCGTCACAACAAGTCTGCTCCTGATTGGGTGACTCCTGAAGTCATGGAGAAGCTCAAATGGCTCAAAGACTTTGGATTTCGGGTAAAAGAAGTCACAACACCAAGGTTTCCTTCTGGTCTAAATACTATTTTCTAGTCAAGGACTATTTCAATGTACTGATTGATTTTCACAGATCACATTTGGGGTCTACAAACAACAAGAAAAGAGCCGGCTGATGGGAGGTATGTGTGTTTATCTAGATCAGTGGTTCTCAAACTTTTTTCAATAATGTACCCCCTTTGAAAAATAAATTCAGCCAAGTAACCCCTGAGCAGCGCAAAAACTATTCCTTAGGGAAAAAAAGCCTTTATAAAGAGGTACAGTACAGCGCTGCACCATCAGTGTCTGATTTATTAAAACAACAACAACAACAACAACTGAGAAAAACTTAAATGCTACATTTCAAATTTTTACAATCCATCACTAAATTCATGGCAAACCAATTTTAACATCATGCAATAACACTGAGACGACATTAGTTGCATTGAACTGATCTTTTTAATAAGTTGTCCTTACAATGTAGTGAGAAACATGGGCTTGAGCTTCACTGAGGACCTTTGTCATTCTGACAGGGAGGCAGTTATTACACTTTGCTTTTTGAAATATGTGTAACTCTCTTAATATAAAACCCACACTGCTCAAACTTCGTTACTTTTCCTAAAATTGATATATTTGTTTATTTATTTATTTTGGGGTATGTTTATATGAGGGGTCAAAATACCATGCTCATAAAATGCTCATATTTGTTTTCTCTTCATTCCCCACGCCCCAAAATAAATAAATAAACAAATATATCAATTTTAGGAAAAGTAACGAAGTTTGAGCAGTGTGGGTTTTATATTAAGAGAGTTACACATATTTCAAAANAGCTGTGATCCGGAAGAGCTGTGTGTTCTCCGTCAGCAGCAGCTGATCTGATCTCTGATCTCTCGCTTATACTTCACTCGCGTTTATGTCCAAATCTATCAGATCTAGCTAGTTCCAGTTAATTATGTGACTGCCTGCTTCTCAAATTACCTAAACAATAAGTGTTGCTTGGCAACGGCGTGTGGCCTCAAAGTATAGCNAGAACACACAGCTCTTCCGGATCACAGCTCCCCCGCTGTGACGGACCGTTGAGCGTTGAGGTTTTCTTGAGAGTTAGACCTAACACACTTAGCTAGTTTATCTACTCTGGAACTAGCTAAACTAGTTCTACATATATGCATTCTTTACTGTCGGGTCACTTATTACAGGTTCAGCGGGCTGTCAGGAGAGGGAGAGGAAAAGAGAGCACCCCGTTTATTTTTCCCATTTTATTATCCAGAGTTACTGTAAACCTTTGAATTATGCATATGGATATACAAACTGCTGACTTTCTTCCAGGTATGCTATTGGGAGAAATAGTGAAGAAACTTTCAACAATAGCCGTCCCAGACCAGAGGCTGAAACTGATGATGCTGTCAGCGGTAGGAATCACTTCCTGTTTCCTCTTTATCCAGTCTTTGTGCCAAGCTAACCACACCGTATTGTTTTGTCTAATTCCTTTAATGTGTTCCTGTTCAACAGCACGACACCACGGTAGCTGCTCTTCAGGCCAGTCTGAATGTGTTCAACGGAAGACAGCCACCTTATGCTTCCTGTCATATAATTGAGCTTTACATGGAGAAAAGCGGGTAAAAAAACCTACCTTTTACGAACAGTGGAATAAATAGACGAGACTTACAAATACACAAACAAAAATGGTGATGTTTTAAGGTCTGTTAATGCGTCCAAACAGCTGATAGGGAAGATTACATGTATTTAAATGTGACATCACAGACAGTACAACTCTCCCTTTCTTTCCAGCTCTGCCTCTGTGTCCATGTTCTACCGGAACGACAGCACAGTGGAGCCGTACCCTCTTCAGATACCAGGCTGCTCTCTTGACTGCCCCCTAGATGACTTTGTGAGAATTACAAAGCTCTCCATTTCAGACGACAGAGACAAAGAGTGCCAACTGCCGTCAAAAGGGAGAGATACAGGTTAACACACACTAAAAACTGCTCATATAAAAATACAAAGATTGTTTGTGCCTCCGTTAATCCTCCATTCTCCATCTTCAGAGGTGATCATAAGTCTGGCGGTGTCTTGTTCTTTGCTCATCTTCCTCGTCGCCTTCCTCCTCGGAGTTATTTGTTGGCAGAAGGAGCCAATCAACAACCGGGGATACAGTCATGTCGTCAACCAGGACGTGGGAGATGAATCCTGACAGAAGCAAAAACTCCTTCCCCGGAGATTGGAAAGCCCGGCATCTTGGGGCAGCAGCGATGAAGAAGGACTTTGAACTCTTAAACTCCCGAGTGACCTTTCTGAAGGTTCGGGAGCCACAACAATTAAAATCTTTAAAGAGTGAGTTGTTGTCCAAAATGACCTGATTTTGTTGGGTCAGAGAGAGGAATTTAAATAAGATTTTAGGGAAGCACAGGTTTTAAAATGCCTCCCTGTCACTCTAAACTAACATGAGTGCTGAGAGACAGGCTGTTGGAGGGACCAGGACTGATTTCCACATCAAGAAAACACAGCAGGGAAAAGGGTCTGTGTTTTCCCATTGGGGTCTGATCTCCAATCAGCCAAATAAGCTCATATTTATACACATTTTCCCAAAATGTGCTCATACTGTCACTGCATCTGGGGTTTTTCAAGCATAGTGGGACTCGATTGGATGCAGAAAATAGTGGTACAGTTGTAATCTTAAATTATGTAATCATGCTTTTCTTCCTGGCTTGTCTAATATTTCTTAAAGACAGCCCCAATAATACCTAACCTGATGACGCCCAAGATGTTGACTAAAAAGGCAAAACATTTCTTAATACTGAATCCAGAATGTTTCCAGCCCTGGTCTGTTTCCAAAAAAGGATTACTTTTTGAATAGGAGGAATACATTTGTTTGAATGCACGTGTAATCCTAATGACCGTGATGCCTTAAATATTTTTAATTCTGGGTTGTGCATTTGTTTGGATGCCAAATATTTTTGTAGCATTTCACATTTTTGAGCAGCAGCTCGATGTTAAAAGTGTCACTTATCCAGAAAGAGCTGGTTTGAACAAATAATAGTCAAATAAAAATTGGGTGTAAACAAGAATCACATTTCATGATAATGTAAATTCAGCTTCACATAATATACATTTTTAAGGGGATACTAGAAACACTAGAGATCTTTACATGTGTGTGTCTTTGAATCTAGCTGCCTTTTTGTTTTATGTGTGTTTAATCATTTAAAAGAAATCTAATTTATTCCAAATGCAGGCTTGACAAGGATATTTCTTTTCAGGATTCTGGATATTTAATTAGGTTACATATTGTCAAAAATCATTGTTACATAAAACAAGATATTTACTGGAAAATCTATATATTATGATTTCAAATTTTGCCATAACAGTCATACGTCGGCCTACTCCGAGCTTTCTGTACGAAATTATTCATCAGACTTTGAGAATGTGTTGCTTGTTTAAAAAAATAAATGCTCAATCATTGCAAATGTTTGCAGAAACACAGCATAGTGAAACATGTGGATTCCTTTGCATCACGTGTGTCTCAGAGCAGAGATACACAGCCTGCCGTGTCTCGCAGTGATCGACCAGCTGCTGTCTCAACTTAATTTGGATGTTCCTTATAAACTTGTTAACTGTT
Source organism: Notothenia coriiceps (assembly GCF_000735185.1). Classification (NCBI taxonomy): domain Eukaryota; kingdom Metazoa; phylum Chordata; class Actinopteri; order Perciformes; family Nototheniidae; genus Notothenia; species Notothenia coriiceps. The sequence goes on from NW_011334167.1 coordinate 284,594, forward strand.
AAACTCATGCACATGACTAGCATGTCTGTGCACAGTTATGGCAGTGATCACACTTGTACTCTGTGTGACACTGCCATGTCTGTGCACAGTTATGGCAGTGATCACACTTGTACTCTGTGTGACACTGCCAGGTAGAAAGGTTCATTTCCCCTATAACACTTTTACAGAACAACATTTGAAAAACGGGTTATTTTAATTTTCAAAACAGTGCAGTAGGCCTTTATTTAAACATGGTAGTGCTTTTCTTGCATACATCGTTAGTGATCTGTCAGGTTACATTCAATATGGCCACAGATAAAACAATCAATAACATGATGAACAAATCCTAACACAATCATCTCTGCCATTTTGAAGCAGATAGGGCGACATTTTTACATAAATGATATCACCTTGGGAAAAAAGGCTGACACTGAGATCTTGCACTCTGATGCATGCACTGCAGATGAGATTATTTCTGAAATAGGAGAACAGCTTCATTTCCATCGTATTTCAGTGTCCTGTGTTTTCTGATATGAAGTCAATGTTTGCTTGGTCATTTACAGATTGAGTTTCATGACAGCTGAAGTCTGTTTAAGTACCGTGATGTTGGGTCACATTTCTCTCATTCAGCTCTGTCTTGCACTAGCACAGATGCGTACACTGATTATCATCTTATAGCTGGGTCATATATGCCACAAATATTCCATCAAAGTGAAATATTGCTTACAGGCTGCAGTCTGACATGAAATTCAGAAGATTTAAGAGATAATGAACAATAGGAGAAAAAAAATAAACTATACAAATCTGTTAAACAATAAAAATATACATTTATAAAAGCAACCTTTAAAAACTGAAATGTAAGATCACACACATACAGTACGGACTCCAATATACATAGATTAGAAATCGATTAAGGTGACACACGAACCTTTAAAAATACATTATCCGATCGCTCTTGTGCAAAAATATTTTCCTTTAGGAACGAAACTATAAGACATGAATCAATGTGATGGCACATTGATATTTTCTTTCTCTAAGGGGATAAATATTAAAAGATAAAACACAGACGATGATTGGAGAACACGCATAAAACAAGTAACGCTTTTTTCTCTTAAGGTGAACTTTTTTCTATGTGCAAATTGTTGCTATGATATTTTCAACCTGGTAATGTACAATCCTAGGGCTCTTCCAATGTTGAATGCAGAATGATACTTTCATTTAAATGTCCTCAAAATGATAGTGCTACTGCCCAGTAGAATCTATGATATGTTTTTTAATCCCAAACATTCAGCACACCTGTTATAGGTTGTAATGTAGTTTCCATTGTATTATGAATGGGGAAGTAAACCTGGATTAAGCTGCTGTTTAAATAATCCAACAGCCCTGGCATGTTCTCGGAACCGAGCAAATTTAGTTAAAAGCCTGAGTCGGTCATTTAAGTCATCAGTTGAAACTGTTCCTCCGCCATTAACTTCTATAATAAATGTTAGATGTTACATTTTTCACACACTCATATTGATCAAGCTTGTGCTGTTGAGATTGACAATACCAAGCATTTGGATGCTACATACATCTCACTTTTGCAGCTGTAAGCAGTTTACATGGATGACACCTATGAACCCCGAAAAAAAACTGACCAGTATTTTTGATTCCATTATTACTGTAATAAGCCTTTTTTACACGTTAAACCAAAATCCAGTAGCCTACTGAGTAGGAAGGTTAAAGTCTTAAGCTTGCTAATGGTGTTATAATTCTGTGGCACCAAACCTAACAAGCACTGTTTGAAGAAAAGATAATTTGCCACCAACAAAATAATATTGCAAAGTATGTTATGGATAGATGAAAGTTTGATTTGTTTTTCTGCAATTCAGTTTTGATAGGTTTCTTTGTTTGAGTTTAAGCTAACTGTTAGAGGAGGCGATAAGGTAGCTCTCACTGCTACAACAGTCAATGGCAAATTGGCGACTGCTAATTCCTGTCAAACGTAACCAGACCTAAAAGGTAAGAAACAACATAAAATACCCTCTGTAGATGCATCTGTTTTTCATTGTCAGAGAAGCCTTATTAAGAATTAGTTTAAGCTAGCAGGCCAGAATCCTACACTGTTCTCTTCCTGCCAAATTACCCTTCTTTATGCTAAATGGCGATTGTATAATATGCATGCTGACTAAAAACAGTCATACAACTCTTTTGACAACCCAAATAACTCTTTGAATATATGTCAAGTCAATATAATGTCTGTGTGTTAAGAACTGTTGAACAACAGCCAATGGCAGCTTCCTCATTAGCCATGTTAGCTAGCCTGCTATATCGCTCTTGTCTGAGCAGAATGATATGTTCCATAATTGGATGCAATTTACAAGAAGATGATGAGGGCTATGATTATCTGGTCCCTAATGATTCCAATCTTGTGACTAAAACATTTAACAGAAAGAGTTTGGTCTTTGCGGTTTTAGGTCTATTAGACAGATTTATTGCTTAAACTCTGTTACACCTTTTCCAGTGTTTTATATCTGATCCAATTATGTAATTTAGAGACAGTAATGTCCTAAAAAAAAGGCCATGGCAAAACAACTCCCCAGCTACTGATGCCACCACATTTCGAACCAACTTTTAGGCCCAACTTGGTCCAAATCAATCCCTCAGAATATCATTCAAAAGTACCTGCAATGATGATCTGGGGAAGCTAAATGGTGACAGGAAATTGCTATTAGTCTTTTAAACTCTAACCCAGTTTAATTCTGTAGGGTGCAGAAATACGTTTATGACCCAGAGTAATAATTCTGTGGCGTTGAATGGTAGTTACTGTGATGGTGATGGTGGTAGTTGTTATTCTGCGGGGTGGAGTAATAGTTGTGATGTTGCGGGTTGTCACTCTGGATGTTTCCGTAGGCGAACAGCAGGGGGGCCGTAGAAGATGGCGCCTGCTGGGCGGTCCCGACGCCTGCTGTCAGTGTTCCATTGCATTGGATGGCGCCATACCAACTGGACGTACCCAGCTGGGGAGTATTGGAGAGAAGGCTGAGGAGAAATGTTGAACAAGAGATAGGAGAGGGAGGATAAGGATAAGAGGAATCAATCCAAAGTCATTTTGTCAGTAAGGGTATTGATTTTCCAATACAAAGCTTTAAAGACTATTTGTGCTTGGGTTATGCCTACCTGGCTCGATCACTCCTACTATTAATGCTTCTTGACAGGTCATCATCACTATCGTACCGTCTAGGATTGTCAAAGAAATAAGCTCTGGAGCTGAAACTGTGGCTGTTGATCATCCCTCCTGGAGCCTGGAGTTGATCAAAGTTCATTACACTTTACAGCTCTGAAAGGTCACAGTTTTGTACGACAGATTATTGCAGTTATTTGTATTTTGAACTTGTTATTTTACCAGGTTTTGGTTGGGTTTCTGGACTCTGAAGAAAACCACCACTAAACTTGTAGGTAGCAGCTCCCAGAAGAACAGAATGATCCCAAACACAATGTAGGCTTCACCGCTGATCTCTTGCACATCAGCCTGTAACACACATGAACATATTGCATAATGATATCATGGCTCTTGAGCACGGTTAACAAACAGAAAATATTGTATTTTATACATTTACACTTAGAACATTTTATACACATGTTGAGATATGGTACTCACAGCAGGTATACAGACAGATTCATGACATCATTCGTGACAGATTATATCCACACAGTAGGTGTCCAACACACACAAACAACCCCTCTTTGAAATGGGCTGTGTGTCTTAATTCCTGAGCCATGATGTAGGTCAGGAGGACACACACACTGGTGAGACTTGGTTTATTTTTAGCCAAACAAAGCCCTTTACCCCACTAAGCATTGCTTCCCCCAATCTCATAAAATGGATTGTCCACACACACAGGGCAGTGGGTGTCTGGCTCAAAACAAGCCTGTTTTCCAACACTTGGGGCAGTACCTGATCGGAAACGCTGAACCAGCCGTAGTTGAAGGGGTTGAGTCTGTCCTGCGGCGACAGGGCCACCACCACCAGGTTGTAGCAGGCTCTGGATGTGTACAGCAGGATCACCACGGCTCCTATGGCTGTAGCTTGACACACTGATGTACCCTGGGGGAAGATTACTGTGGTTATTATTACAAGACATGCATCAGCCGGCTGAAATTGGATGTCAGATATGGGCCACAGATGTGATCCACCAAATAAAAGAGGCCTCCCCGTGACAAACATGGCGGATTATAGGCCAGGAATTGAGTTTTGTAGGACATACATTTGAGACACCATTACCAAGAGCCGTAAACCGCACAATTTTCAAAAGTAACATGTACAAATGGCTCTATAACCTTAGGCTTGATCACCCTTTGTGCTCAGAGTGAACATAAAGGAAGCATAAAGTGATCTTGAGGATTTCTGATAGTGTGTGTCACTGTATACACTGTAAATGAGGTTTGACAATAACATACATCCGGGTAACAGCTAGTGTCTGGTATTTTTTATCATTAATACACAGAGATTTTCATGCTAACGCTGCTAATATCCAGATTATGTAGATTTACATGTTTCAAAATGGGATACAATAATAGATTCGTGTTTCCTAATACCTGCTACGAAAACACGCCATATATTATATATGTTATAACCATAACATACATTTTTACCGTGCTTTACTTGACTGACTTTTTTATAGAAAATGAAATATACTTTTTGTTAATGTTTGTTTATCCCTACCTTGGACTCGAGGTAAACATTAGCAGAGGACATTTTGGCGATCTTGAAGACGCAGACGGCCAGAGAGACGGCACACAGGACAAACAGACTGTCGTTGATCAGGACCCGGGCCAGCACCGCGTGTCTGATTCCCCCATCACTGCAGACATGGAGGTTTTTCAAGGTAAGCGGTTCTAAATGTGACATTATTATCTTGGAGAACGTGTGTTTTTACTGTTTTTGCTTACTTTGGTGACTCCGAGCGCTCCAGAGCTCCTTGCACTAACAACGCACAAGTTAAATTGACCACCAGGAAAAATATACTGAGACACAGGAAGAACAGACGCAGAGGAACCCTGGGGAGAGGAGGCAAAAACAGACAGAGTAAGAAGACAACCAAAACTAAATTCATAAGCAACATCTCATTTAAATTCATGGCAGGGAGGAAGGAATGTTCTGTCTCATACAATAAAATACACAATTATTATTGCGTTTTATTAGATATAGATTTCAACAATTGATTAGAGGACAATTTCTGATATAATGTCAAGGATAAGGCAATAATAAATCAATCAAAAGGACAGACTCACTTGTATTTAGTGAGCTCTGGAGAATACTTGGCTTTAGCCTTAAACATCACCTAAACAAAGACAGAAAAACCATAAATTATGTTTTTGTACTCATTTAATAATCCCGGTATGGTATTTGAAAAAATGCTCACATTGAAGATCGGATAGAAAATGAGGGTTCATTTAGAGGAAGAGTGTGAATTCAACACAGCCTGTAGAGATTCCTGTGTGTGTGTGTCTCACACACACACACACACACACACACACACACACACACACACACACACACACACACACACACACACACACACACACACACACACACACACACACACACACACTGTGTAAACACTTTTGTGTGAGAATGTAGGTCAGGAGAGGTAATTTGCAAGCAACAAGCCAAAAGAACACGACCCCATTACATACTTCGTTTGCCCTATACTGTATGCCTACAAATGTATAGCTAAATTATTATTTTCCTCTGTGCAGAGAATAAGCTTTGATACGATGTTTGTAACCCAACCATTTTATTTTCTATAGGAAGAAGGAGCTAAAATGCAATAAGGGGGAAGTAAATGACAGGTCATGCCTGACTCATCAGAAAACACACACAAGTATTTCCACACATGAGTGTGTGTCAGATGGTGGCATGATGTTGTATCAGCATTCTGCTTATGGCATGCGTTACTTGGCCTATTTTTCTCAGTTGTTACACAACCGCAGCACAAATAGTTTGAACCAAAACAAGGAGCTGAAAGACACTAAAATGCTAGGGTTGGATGACTTTTCTGTGTGTTTGTGACTTTGAGTGACCATGCACTTTCCAAATACTAGTCATTTCATTCATTATTAATATCAATGTGTTGATGATAGCTGCTTCAGTGTTTTTGTTTAAAACTTTCAGTGCCATGTGTTGATGGATAACTAGTATAACTAAGACTGTAAAGTGAATTTGTTTCATCAGGATTGGTCAATGTTTCTCTGATCTATAACTCAGGCCTGACCTGGCTAGACATTCAGCCTCAAGTAGGAAAAGTGTATCCGCTGAGGTGGCCAGTCACATGATAGAGATGCACACATTTGAACCTAATAACAAGGTAGAACATCATTGGCTCAGAAGTGGAAGGAAAATGGCAGCCACCATACATGTGATACATTCGTTTTTATTCAAAGGAAGTGCAGACTAACTGGTCGCAGATCAGCTGAGGGGCTACGATGATTATTCAGCGGTCATAAGACACCCTTAACCTCATCACCTAATCTCCACTCAAGTTGAACGTGTTTCCTTTTTCTACTCCCACTCTCTGTTAGATTCTGTGTTTTCCTTTGAAGCAGTGACTGAATGGTAACAAACTGAAAGTGTGTAGGTGTTTTCTGAGGGAGGGACAAACAGGTCTTTGACACCAACTGTGTCTCACTCTGTCTCCCAGAAACCACTGGCACACAGGATTCGTCAGGGACGTTTGAATCTTGTGCACTGATTGAATGAAACACATCACAGGAGGCTTAATAGGGCTTTACTGGGGGATCTTAACAGCTCTCACCCCAGGATCATGGGAGGATTATGAGACAGTGGGCCCCTAGAAACAGACGTGCAACATGCCCCACCACCTCTCCTACATAGGGGCAAGACACACAGACTTTATGGTAGTTAGTTTCAGTTTGTGTGTCTCTTTGCAGCTGTTTTGCATCCCTCTGTAGTTGTTTTATGTTGCTTATAGGTCATCTGGAGTGCCCTGGTTGTGTGAGTCTCTTTAATGACATTTTAGTTGAAGGCCAAAATGCTTCCTGTCACTTGGTAGGCCCGTCCAGTAATCAGTCAATGCCAGAGACATGAACTGAGTCAATTTGCAGGCTTTTCAGACCAACAGGCACCTAAAAAAGCTGCTTCAAATCAGGTAACACACTCCACTCTGGAACATTTAGGCCGATGGTGACCATAGTTACCACATTCTCCCATCTTCAAGGACGAAATGTTGGATATAAAGAGTGGACACGGAAGAGAGCAGCTAGTCTGGCCCTGTGTAAAGGTAACAAAGCCCACTCACCAACACATCTAAATTCACATGCATGATTACATAAGGGACTTTGTTTTAGCCAGGTTCATCTTCATCTTTGCTGGTTGCCTGAAAACAAGAATAAATCTGTCCTCTAATATCCTTACACCACAATATTATCAAGTAGGCCAAACATATCAGGATATCCTACTGCATCCTGAGTCATTTTGCAATATGCAAAACATGCTTTTGTGGCTATTCTGACACACAATCCTCTCAACAGGGGAAGTACTGTACCAGCAAGAAATTCAAAGTTAGGTTAAATGTGATAAAATGGTATGTGCCATTTGTTTGCACACTGCATGAAACAATACGTACTTTGTAAAGGTATTATTATATTGACATAGACTCTTAAGGGTGAGAGAGGAGCATATATTAGCAATAAATCTGCTCTGCAAATCCTTTGACCAATTTAGTAAACGGATTATAAAGCAATAATGAAAGAATGTCCAACATAACTGATCAAATGAGCTTTTGCAAAGAGGTGTACTTTCAAAGCCTCGTTTTTGAATAGCTGCTCTGTTATCTTTTACTAAATGGACAACTGACATGCAAACTCAATGTGTCAAAGCCATAGTGACACATTGCTCACTTTTAACTAAGATTGGGTAATCATCCACGAAGAGCTAGGGGCCCACAGGGCAGTGGGTGAGAAGGACTTAGGATATATAGGGAAGAAGTTAGTGGGATACAAAAGAATAATAGGATAATAACAATTCCATTTACATGCATGGTAGTTACATGTGTTTTTGTGTGAAATCAGATAAAAACAAAGAACACAAAACTGCAGTGTCAGCAGCTTTATGAAATTGGGTCACAGACAAACACTGCACACCCTGTCTCTAACACAGACGCACACAGACCCAGAGTGCAGTCCTACCTGTGTGAAGTAGAGGTTGAGGAGGCATAGGGTGAAGAACTGCAGGCAGACAGGGCAGCAGTAGAGCAGCCAGTAGGCCAGAGGCTGCAGCTGGTTGGCCTGCACCACATTTTTAAAGTAGAAAGAGAAGAGGGTCGTCCTCAATGCAGTCCAGAGCAAGCACAGAAACAAAAACACACTCTGGAAGCTGAAGCGCTTGTGTCCGTAGTGCAAAATGAGCCAGAGCTGCAGGTACACGAAAACAAACAGCAATGAGTAGAGGAAGGTGTAGACGGCAGTGAGACTGAGCTCCAGTGTTGGCGAGATTGCAGCTCCAGGGGACTCCTTCAGTGAGGTAAACAAATGGGAATTAAGCTCCTCTCCTGCCGAAAACATCTCCACTGAAGGCTCGGACTAACACATGGGATGCAGGGAAGGCAAACGCACTAAAACCTAGGCTAAATCCGCCGTGGATGACAAAAAACAAGGGTATTCGGGTGAAAAAAACATGTTTTTCTTAAAACAATTGCCATAATAAAGCTGCGCTGGGGCTTGAATCCGATTATTGGATCTTCTTTTAAATTCGCTAGGTTCCAAAATGACAAGGAAGAAAACAAGAGAGGTCCCCCTGTGTGGATGCCTGCAAAGCTGCTCTCTGCAAAAAACAACTTAAGGGGGAAAAACCTCCAGATCAGCTGTGATGCAGTTTAAGACCCGCCCCCTTGTTCTCAACTACAACTGAAAAGCCCTGCAGAGGACGCCATCTTGGCTCAACACTACGCATGTTCTTGTGAAACAGCTGACTCCGGAGCCACAGATTCTCGCCAGTTTCCGAGATAATTATCCCAAGTGAACGAAGTCCACACACCCATTTCCAAGTGCGCCATTTCATTGGCTAATCTTACCGACCAACCTCCACAGCTTCCTCACTCCATTGGTTTCTGATGATGTCAGCTGTAATAATGCCCGCCTTTATGTGCTATATTGGCAATTTGTTCAAGTCAAAAACTGCTCCATCATGGTATTGGCTAAAAGACGCACGTGGGCGTCTCTTGCACAGAAAAGAGGCATCAAAACAACTCGCAGACATGTGCGTCAAGTTACTAAGCGATAACCAACAGTGGCGGAAAAGCACTTTTACCTTCAAAATAAAAGCAACAAATTTCTCCGTGCTCAGAAACACAACATAGGGAATAACATTTAAAACTATAAAACAGCTATATTCTCACCAGCTACTATTCTTACAGTATCGAGTTCGTATTAATTATAGAAGTGTTATGGAATAAAAGCTTCCTAACATACTTGTCAGTTAAGGATACTTATTTTAGAATAACCGGAAATGATGTTCTGACGCTAGTGACTTGACACTGTTTGGCTAAATATGGAGAGTAATTTTCCCAAGCTACATTTTTTTAAATTCACTTCCCAGCTTGGTGAAAAATAACCTTGCAAAGTTAGTGTTTTCTTTGGCCTAACGTTACACTTCCAACGGAAACATGACAACATGTATCTTTTAAGTTTATAGGTGTTTACGTTAGCTAGCCACATAAAGCTATGGAAAAACATCCATCACTAGGTAGCTAACAGGCTAGCTAATGGACTAGCCATCACTACATTCCTAAATATAAAAGTGCAATTTGTGGACCTTCTTCTGGGTTTTATCCTCGTTGTATAAGTTTATGCTTACAATTTATAATGCCTTTATGTCGTCTGACCACGGTTTTAATTGTGGTTGGTAACGTTTGTGCCACTTTGAAAGACAAAAGTTGAACCCCTCGACTAACTCAGGTAACACTCAGCTAGCATCTTTTTTGTCACTGCTTTCTATACAGCTCAATTGAACTGAACAGCAAATATGAACCACTTACACATATCATAGTGCAGGTCATATGATATATGTTCATTGTGTAACCCCTCCTTGGTTAAGTTAGCTATTATCATGTTTTTTTCAGCGTGTAATTACATAAAACTGCTGCATCTCCTGCTTATAATACAATAATGTTTCCTCACAGAGAGCTCAACAGAGCCTGTTCTCCATGATGTGGATGTGTGTTGCTGTTTTCCTGCTGTGGCTGAGGTCAGGAGGATGCACAGAGAAGGCCAACACATCAGAATTAATAGAGTACACAGCGGCAGACTTCTATGAGAAATTGCATTCTGGGAAGATGATGTTTATCTATTTTGAGCATCAAGGTAGGCGGCTCACACAATCTTTTTACACATAAGAAGTACAAGCAACATCTCATAAAATATATATACTGGTATGTATGATGATGATTAATGAGCCCAACATGTTGAATAAATGATGCCATATAGATTCAAACTAACCAGAATTGTTTTATCCCTAACATAATTTGGGTTTTTTAGAGTTATTATTTAATAATCAAAACCATAATAATTGTTGCTCGCAGTCTACTGTTGCACTTTTTAATAATTGCACAAAATGACTGTAGGAATCATGTATAAATACTAAACCAAAAGGGTAATAATAACACTTGAAAATACCTTAAAAATACAGATAGAACAGGAGTTGTTGATGCTTTTTAACCAAATGATCAATAATAACAGTATTTATCTGTCTCCAGTCTCTCCTACCATCTCTCTGTTCTTGCTGGAGTTAGAAAAATCTGCTGACGCACTGCAGGATTATGGAGTACTGGTTGGCAAGGTAACTGCATTTCTCTAGAGCTCCACCAACACATGCAAGTGGAGATTAAAGCTCAACGTTAATATTAACTACAAGATGTGTATATTTTTGTATCTCTTTGTCCCTTCTGTTTAGGTCAACTGTGATAAACAGCTGGTCCAGGCGTACTGCACACAAGAAAGAGAGCGCCACACAGCGTTTCTGTTCAGGTGTGTGGAGCACAGCAGTTGTTGATTATATATGTCAAGATACATTCACTTGCATTGTATTGACATTTCCATGACTCTTTCTGTGACTGTGTTTTTCTGGCAGAGGTGGTAAGGAGTTCCTGGGTTTTGACTTGGACACAGTGTTTGACGTCAACTCCATAGTGTCTGAAGTCCTGTTGTGAGTACCCGTTCAGTTATATTGGTGTAAGTTAATAAGGGTTAATTCCTTGGTTCTTGCCAGTTAAAGGAAATGTCTTTTTTCTTCCAGTGCCATTCTGCGTGAAGAGGTGAAGTACGTCCACACTGACACTGACCTGTTGGCCATGGAGAAAGCAGCCAGAGGGAAGAAGGATATCGTGCTGGGTTATGTCCGCAGTCTGGGAACACAAGGTATGGAAAAGAAGGAGAGGATGGATATATTGGGAGGGAAACTGTTAGTGACGCATTGGGATTAAAGACTGATTCATTGACTGATAGTGAATCTGGATACAGACACATACTGACTGAAGTAAATGATTGTATCCTTTCTGCTGATTGTGTCACCGAAGAGCACAGATCGATGATGGAGACAGCCTATGTCTACGGATCCAAATACCAGTTCATCCTCATTACCGGAGGCCCTGTTTTGAAGCACTTAGGGTACGTTGTTTTGCCTCTCTCTCTCTATGTCTCTGAGTCACATGCCATGGCCTTTGCAGTCACACAGTGTGATTCATAGAGGAGGCAGAGGAAAGCAGGGCTCATGAATAGGCCTGATTTACCGATGTAAGCCTGGTAAAATTAGTAATCCATCTCTCTGATTGAATTTATAATGGTATATTTTGGAGCTGCATGATTGGTGGCCCTTTCTACTACCATCATCAAAACATGAATCCATTAAGATGAGAGGATTAGGGTTTTCTGACAACTGTATATTATACCAGAGAAGTATTTACTGTGTCTCTTCTTCTCTCCTCAGCGTTGATGAGTCGTCTCCCTCCTCTCAGGTGTGGTTCCTCCACTGTAGGGTCCACAGTAAACTCCCGCTGAGCTCTGAGCGCTGCCCTCTGACCCGCATGAGGAAACCCCTCTCCACCCTCAGCCTGCACTCCTTCCTGCAGCTCATGGAGGCTCCAGTAGTGGTGAGGATACCTTTTTCTAAATTATAATTATCCAAATTCTGAAGAAAGTGAATTTAATGTATTTCTTGTACATAATTGTATCATGTTTTTCTCTACTAGTCTGAAGTTTACGACGACCCCTCCTCGGTGCAGCCCCCCCAGTTCCCCTACCAGCAGACCCCGCAGGTCTTCCTGTTCTCTCGCCCTGCGACCAAGCAGCAGGACCTGGACACGGCCACCGCTCTGGCCTGGAGGCTCCGGGGCCTCGCCCTGCTGCTGCTCGTTCACAGGTAACAGGCACAGGTACCAATCACTGGTGGGCTTTTTGGTCATATTCTTCATTTGACTTTATCCCTGTGTGTGTTTATGTGTGTATCATCAGACAGAGTCCTGCTGTGAAAACCCCTGATGAATATAATGCTGCCTACAGGCTGCCTGAGAAGGTATGATGTCCACTCAGAAAATAAGATTACTCATTATTTTTAAACAATGTGTGTCTTACACTCTTGTGGATGTGCTTTAAGAGTTCAGAGGTGAAGTATTTGACCCTAAACGACCACGATGAGGTGCTGGAGCTCTTCACAAATCAAGAGAAAGAGGAGGAAGATGAAGAGGACGACGAGGGGTGGCTGGAGGACGAGGAGTGGCTGGAGGACGAGGAGGTGGATTCACATTTTGGTAAGTGTTAGAGCATAAAACAGAAAGAAGGAAAGAATACAGAAGTAGACAAAGTTGATGAATCCCTCAAGAGGAGATACCATTTGTTTTGACATGTTTCTGTGTCTGCCTCAAGCCAAGCTGGACGATGAGATTGCTGCGTCTGTCTACGAAAACCGAGGCAACTTTCCGGACATGGACTCAATTACCCAGCTAACCTCTGACAACTTCCACACGGCAGTATCTCAGAGCAGCCTGATGGTGGCGCTCTTCTACCTCAAATGTAAGCCACACTCTTCCTGATATTCTTTCAAAGAAAAATGAGTTAAGAGTTCAAATACATGAAAATGAATTTAAGTGCAGTTTCTTCTTTCACCACCAGGGGATGCCGTTTCAATGGCTTTCCTCAGCTCCTTCATTGAAGTTGCAGAGAGACTTGAAGGTAAACAGGACACAATTAAAACATCTTTTTTGTCAATAGGAGAATTTCAGTTATCCAGCAATAAGGGTTATTTACCAAATGCCCTTTTTTGAAGCTTGTGTTTAGGTTGTTTTATTAGGTTTCAAGTGAGAAGGTTGCGTTCTGTTTTGTTACAGACACCTATCACTGAATTACTTTGAAACTGCCGAAAATATGAAATAGTGACATTATCATTATCTTGATAGGTGTCTGATTATTGAATCGCTTCAGGTTCTGAGGTACAGATGAGTGCAGTGGACTGTGGCGAGTGGACCGACCTCTGCGCTGCTCAAAGCTCCCTCCCAATCCCCTTCCAGCCAATCACGGCCTTCCCCTGCGTCTTGCTGCTCCGCCCTAAGGAGCCGGCGCAGCTTTACAGAGGCATGCTGGGTAGTGAGGCGCTGCATCGCTTCATCTTGCTGTAAGAATACACAGACCTGGATTTATTGCCAATTTCAAGCAAATAAATTATAAATCACCTTTTTCTACTGGAAGAGCTTCTTTTATATTCTAGATTGTTTATGCACCAGAGCTATCAGTTATTGTTCTATTTTTTCCATAGTTTAATAAGGTTGTTTTCTGTGTGTCTATCTAACACACGTGTATTTGTCCCTTCTCTAACCAGGAGCCTCCAAGCATCTCCCGTGCTGCTCTCTACCAAAGAGGAAGTGACATGGTTTCTTCAGGAAGTGCCTCGCCCTGAGCTAGCAGGCTATCACCCTGACAGAGTGATGGGACTGTTTAAGACACAACTACACACAGGTAGGAAGCTGTAATTCTGTGTGTTGGTATTGGATGATGATGATGACCTTTCACGTTTTATACCGGTGAAATAAAACGTTAGAAGGATATACACCAACAATGTCAACTATTTCAGATGTAAAAAATAGTGTATCATTAGGCTTGTGACACCTGTGGCTGTGTTGGTGCTTGAGGTATCTGTGAGCCATGAAACCGGAAGTCTAGTTTGAGGAATATGAGTGTGAGGTTAAAAGCCTCTGAGACACAAATCACTCCATAACAGTTTAGCACAACTGTTTACGACTGTGAAGGGAACAGCGGTGCATTTTGTTAAGTAATCTCAGAAGAATGTGTGCCTGCACGTATTTGATTGGCCACCGCGGTGCCTAGCTGGAAGTCTGAGTGTTGTGCCAAATCTGCGAGATTCAGGTTATTTCTGCGCCCCCGCTGACAAGTTTCAAATGGAAGAGAGCTTCATTTTCAACACGGGAAGGAACTTGTCACCCAGATCCAGGTTCACTGTCAGTAAATCATGTGATGCTGCTGTGTCCTGCTGCAGGTGTATCGCTGTTTACTGAAGCAGCAAAGTCTCTGAGAGGAGAGATGCTGACCGGACTACTGACCAATGGGCTGGCAGAGAAATGGTAACAGCTCGTGTTATTAGTTTGTCCCTGACAGTTGTGTAACACATTCATTTCTACAAGTTATTTTGACTGGATTGGATAAAACTCAATTCAGCTACATCACTTATACTTCTTCCAGAAAACACCAATTAAAAAAAGATAGGAACAATAAACTGATGATAAAAAAATCACACAAATATGATCCCTAGTAATGCTAGTATGGGCTCCATCAAACACACAAATACGAAATGAAATGTCATTTTTACAATGTGTTTATGTCTTAATGCTTTGCTGTACAGCACTTTGAATTGTTGTTGGAATCTGCTTTATAAATAAACTAGCCTTGCCTGAAAAACAAGCTAAATATACGACCCTTATTGTGTGCGTTCTGCAGGGCTGCAGAGCACAGCATGGAGCTTCCTGCAGTGTTGGTGTTTCCATCCTGGAGGACACACACTCCTCCCTCCACGCTGCCTGTATCCACCTCCTCTGAGGAACTGCTCACACACATCCACTCTGCTCTGCTGCATCCTCTGGTAACCGTGTGATCACTCCTCTTTCTGGGCTATAAGACATGTGTGCCTGGAGAAATACTAAACAATCTTACGAGTTATTTAGAGTTCAAACAAAGCCTATAATCTAGATCCATGAGTTTGTGAAAGCCTGGATGGAATCATTCACAGCAGATAACAAACTCCATATGTGGACTTTCTTTTATACATTCACAGAGTGATGCATGACGTCTGCGTTTACATTTACTCTGTCAAACAAATACAATGATGTGGAAACTGCAATCTTTAATGCAGATGTTGCTCATCAAGACAAGTTCAGATCTCTCTTTGAGTGTTTATGAGTTTTGATGCTGTGAAGGTAAACAGAAGAGTTGTCAAAGACAAGATTGAAGTTTTCAAATTGTACTTTTGAAACTCTTTTTATGTATTATAGTCCAAACAATACCAGAATGTTCCTTTTTAGATGGCTCAATTGTCCTTGTTTCTAATGAGACTGGACTGCAGCAGGGTCAAACCAGGTCAAACACGTACAGTTACTAAAATCAGTATCCATTTATGTAGCATGCACATCATCCTCTTCTACTCTACTCACGCGCCACCGGCTTGAATATGAATAATCAGGATACATCTGTTTATTTCTTGTGAGAAAGAAAGTAGTCATGCTTATATATTCAAGTTCTAAAGTCACAAGATAGAGGCCCCCATCCAAAATGGTCATGCTTGGTCTCATGTGAATCTCCCTAGAGGTTAAACATCATGTTAAACATCATCACATAGCTATCATATGCCTATTACAGCGTGTCATGCTTATATTCTAGGAGGTCAAACATCCTGCCATACACTGTCATACACTTGGACCTCTGTTACCACGCGCACTTCTGCTCTGAGCACTTTCTGCTCTTTATTTTTTCAATCAATACAATAATTACTGACGTTAAAATGTTTTTCTGCTGACACTGAAATAAATGTGACTTCTCTGTTTTCTCTCCCAGCCTGAGCTGACGGTGGAGAACCTGCCCTCCTTCCTCTCTCTGGGTAAAGCCCTCCTCCTCCTCTTTGTGGGAGAGGAGGAGGATGAGATCGGGCGGAAGCAGAACCAGGCGCTGGTGGAGGAGATGAGAGGAGTGGTGGAGGTGGGAGGAGGGAGGATGGAGCAGTACCTGGCCTGCTGGATCCACCTGTACGTAACAAAATAAGCTCTATATTCACTAACAATGTATTCTCTATTTATATCCATTTTCCTGGTATGTGTTCCAGGGGCCGTACTCCAGCTGGGATGTCCGTCCTGGGGTCATACCTTGGCACCATGCCCCCCCTCCCCGCTCTGGTCCTCACCCATTTGCCCTCAGGAGATGAGATCTATCAGTTCCCCCCCAACACGCCTATAGTGGCCTCCTCCGTCCTGCAGTGGCTGCAGAGGATCCAGGGAGGGGGTGTGTCAGCGGCAGGTAAGGAACAGGAAGTGCTGGAGTTAAATAAAGAAAAAATGGCACGAGGATATAGGAAAATAAATACTTGTTGTGTAACAAATCAAGCAAAAATAATCAAAGTACACAGAACAACAATAAATCCACGTCTGGAGTAATTAGGCAAAACTTAAACACCTGAAACTAAAAGTTTAAGAGACATAAAAAAACTGTCATGTCATTTCCTCTGTTTATTCACTCTAAAAGCTCTCTAAAAAGACTATAACTCTGCATTATGGCCTTTAAAGTGCCTGCTGTTGAAGTGCTTCTGGATGTTTAATCTATAATGATTAGCCCAAGTATGCTTTCACTTTCTCACTTTTGTATTCCGTCTGCACTGCGAACAACACTTTACAAAGCCAGCAAATGCAGACAAAAGCAGACTTTGTAGGTGGTTTGATTTGAAGTGGTTCTCTTTGCTATGGAGAGGTCGTCATGTCTCTAGCAGCAGGAGTCATGATGATGACGTTTTTAACTACAGCAATGACCCGGTTATCCGCAGTGATTGCCTGCTTACCTGCAGTGATTAGGTGACTCCCCGCAGGGATGACTTTCCATTAAAGTACATTTCCACTACGAAACTCTGCTGCATACATAAGATATCAAACAATTATTTCAATACCTCTTGACTAAACTTGAGCTATACACGTTGTAATGTTGGTTGCTTTTATGACCTTTAACTATATTTTCTCTCATCTGAGGTCATAAAAGAGTAAGATTAGGGCTGCTTAATGCCTCAGATGGAAAAATGTTGGATGACATTAGAGAAGACGTACTAGAGCTTCGAATGATTTGACTTGCCCCATGTTTAACCTTCAGAGGTCAAAGTAAGACAAATACAGTAAAGGAATGTCATCAGATATTGTGATTCGTTCACTTTTACCAGACTGAACTAAAGAGGATGAGGCGAGTAATGTGTCAAATTATATTTAAAATAGAATCAGAAATGTTTTTGTTCATTTCCATGGAAAGAAGAAAATGACCTCATATGGAAATAGTAAAAACATAGCCTCCAAGAAAAGATAAAATAGACGTGTCAGTCCCATGTCTACACTCTCCTCTTACAGTGTATTTCCTTTATTTAGGCACAAATCAAATAACATATGCTCCATAGAGTGTAAAAGCAGACAACGACAGAGGGCAGGATCCAACGAGTGGCTTCAGGCATGCAGGAGGCTTTGAGTCGACACGTGTATTGCACCTCAAAATGGTCTTTGAATGAAGGTGATGATTGTTAGGGCTTTAACACCTCCTCTGTCCAGAGCCACTAACCCTTGACCTTTGAACTCTGCAGTGGGTGCAGGTGAGATGAGGCAGCGGTCGCGCTGTGACTCTTCTCTGAGCACAAGGATTGTCATGCAACCAATTCCTTCCATTCTCCACTGGAAAATACAGACCTGCAGTGTTTAGAGACTCATTTTCCACGTCCTGGGACTTCCTGTTTCCATGCAAGGCAGTTTCAAAACTCTTCTTTTGATCAGAAGTGTATAACTGATTACGTTCGAGTTAAAACTAAATTGTTTAGCTGTAAAACGGTATCATCGGTATCATTTAAAAGCTGCCTTTTGGGTTGATTATCTGCCTTTCTTCCTTCTGTTCGGCTATTATTTAATATCTAGGAAATAGTATATTATTTTTATCTTAATTACCTTGTAGATTATGAGTTATTTGTTTCATATTTATAACTGAATAACAGGTCAAAGGTTTTTTCTTTGCATTAGATGAAGGCTCATATCATCTTGAATCATGTTATATCCTGCCTTTTTTAAATAAAAAATTGTAGTACGTTCATCAATAATGAAAATAATTGTTTTTGCAGCCCTAAATAAATATTCCCGTTTCTGTGTGTCTCTATAGGGATGTTGGGGGAGGACAGCTGGCCTCCTGCTGTCGAGTTCCTGGACTTCCTGAAAATCATGGACATACAGGAACCAGACTCCGCCCAGCAGCAAACTCCAGAAGAGGAAGAGGAGGAGGAGGAAGAGGATAGCAAGGAAGAAGATGTGGACGATTCCTCCTCCCACTCTGACACTTTTCACAATAACCCTCACTCTGAACTATAACAGTGAACTGGGACATTAAGTAAATGATTAAAAAAATGTGTTTCTATTAATTCTGGGTTTATATGAGATTATTGAGATCGATTTCTTCCCTACGAATTGTATTGACAGACTGGAAAAGATATACAAAAAAACACACAACAGGTAAAGGTGGGTACGACGAACAGATAATGTGAAGTTTGGAGTTAAAGTCGGTTTCATTATGACTCGACCCCCTCAGGGGTATTTACAAAAAGTTTCATTTCCTGTTTTTTTTACTGCTGCGGTTTGTGACTGATTCCTGCTGAACTTGTTGACCTCATTAGCTGACAAGTCATTATTAAAGTTACAAAACCAAGCAACTCACATTCGTTTAAGCAAGCGTACGCAAGTTCTGAACCTGAGGGGTGTAGCTTAGTGTGGAAATTGCGTATCTGTCATATCATAAGTGTTTCCAATAATAATCTTACAGCTGCCTTCACTGTTATGAAATAAGATCATGATTGGCTATTGCAATGACTTTAGGTAAGGGTTATTTATGTCCTGATGTTATTCTGACGTTATTTCCCCGCATACCACCTCTTATGGTAAATCACAAGGTGTCTGTGTAATTTCCCCTGCAGTTGGGATGCTGAACAAAACAGGTAAATTAGGTCCTGTTGAATTATTATGGTGGTTTCTGATGTGGCTTCTGGGAACTGGAATTCAGATCAATGAGTCTTGGTTAAAAGGGTAATTCCAGTCCATTCTGAAGCTGCGACTGAAGGATTGAAAGTGCTTTTGCGATTTAGGTTGGATTTTCTTTTGAACCCATGTGAATCACCATCTTTCATTTTGGTCCAAGTACTGGCAGAATCAGAACCAGGTTTATTGCAAGGAAGGTTCACACACAAGGGATTATCTTTGGTTGTATAATAGTGGGTGCATACCTAAACACATTAAAAGGGAAAATATGTTAGATAAGATCAAGTATAGAAATATAAAAAAACTATTATTAAATCAAATATATAAAACAATGTTTACAGAAATATAACCAATTATTGAGAAAATTGCAGTAGGTCTATATCTGTTTTAAAAGTGGTAGTAATGTCAGTAAGAAATATCAGTATAGTTTGTAAGTTGGTGTTTGATACTTTTAGGGCTTGATTTATTATACATAAAAATAGAGAAACATATAATATAAAGTAAACAGGAATTAAGTGATTTGACATACTGGCCACATACACAGAACACAGCACTTCAGTCATTTTGACGTATACATTTAGGTATACAAGTTTAGACAGGCCTTCTTGTAAAGTTTATTCAATAACAAATGGTATCCCTTTCATTGATTTATTTTTGCAAATAAATATATATTTATTATATTACATTTAAATTAACTTTTCCTAATCGTGCGAAACAGCGCCCCTCTTGGTACTAACGGGGTTTACATGTTAGCCAGTGTGCGTGGTGAAAAGACGACATTACACCATTACAGATGTCCAACGAATACAGGCCAGGTGTGTCAAGGTGATTAAAAAACTTAAAAATGTGAGACAATACACTCATATGGCACTGCAAAATGTATGGAAACGTCTGAGGAAAAGAAAGTGTGAAGTAAAGTGTGAAATGGCCTCACAAGAAACAAAATATGTAAGTATTATATAAAATTAAGTGTTTCAGAAAGTAGGTTTTTAATTGTTGGTATTAATTATGTCCCCTCTTTTGATTTAAGTTAAGCTAAGCTAGTTAGCTAGCTAGCAGCAGCCATGGAGAGAGAAGATGTGGAGTCCTGTCAACCAACAAAATGACTGTCAACATGGAAGCTTCACTTGAATGAAGGATGGGAGAAGTGATGTGGACGTCAAAAAACGTAAGTCAGACACACACTCTGTCTTTCTGTCTGTCTCTAAACATAAACTATGGTCTTTGCTAGCTGTCTCTTGCTAGCTTTGCTAAACTAGGTAATTTCTTTCCTAATGCTGAAATGACTGAGTTTGGTTTTTTATGTGTCCTTCACCTCTTTTTGTGTTTATGTTGATATCATGAAAATGACATACTGTATACTGAATTGCATTTGAATATTTTTATATATTATAGTTTTCCAATGTAGTATTTCATTGTTGCTGAGTCACCTGCTGACTATGTTACTGTCCGTAGAATAAGTTTTGTATGTTGAGCTTTAATATCTAACTAGAATAATGTAGTCCTACTTTTCTTCTCCTGGAAAACATAGATTATAGCATGTGTAAGTCATCTATTTGGTATGCATTGATACCATCTCATATAAAGATACACTTTTTTAGTATCCAGTACTAATCTGAATCCATAAGATGTGTAGTGCTGCACTTATTTTTGTATGTGTACGTCATGTATCTACAGTATGATATTTGCATTGTAGTTTTTTTTATCTGAATTTACACCTGTTTCCTAAAGGTCTACTAATTTAATGTTGTATTCTTTGTTTTAATACAACACAATAGAATTATGCTGCACATACGGATATCTTCAATCAGCACATAGTTTCAGAATTCATTTAAATAACCCTCTTAACAAATAACTGACCCCATCCGGCCCCTTCGATTTTATTTTCACACTTTCTTTACCACTTGATATAACTGCAGCTGTGATATAAGATATCAAAGCATTAATGGTTTTATTGACATCTTTCTTCTAAGAAGAAGTTTGGTTTTGTTGAAGCAAAAGGAGAGAATGTCTTATTTATGGACTCCTTTAAGAAATATTTAAAGGCTTTTTGATACGCGTTAAAAAGGGCCTAAGCAGCTTACAGAAAGCTGTCCTTAAATACCAAATGATTCCTGTCTTAGAGTGGATTTCTCAGTCATGAAGTCAGCATTTAGTTAACCCTGTGTGTGTTGAAGTTAATCAGTGTCAAAGCTGTTTGGTACAGAGCAGAAAAACACAATTAAAAGCCAAGGTAAAGCATGGCTGGATTTCACCGTACTGTATCTGTTTAGGTTTCCAGTGGTGCCAGTGATTATACAGGATTCATTCCTGAGGTGCTGCCAAAGTTGTCGCGCCTGGAAAAAACATTTTGTCAGATTTCTGGGATTAAAGAGCTTATCTGATCTTAACTCATGTGTCAGCTATGTGTGGCAGAGAAAGTGAAATAAATGCAGACTTTTAACAGCTCTCCTGCTGTTGGCAGATATTTCGGGAAGACTGACTCCTGCCATTGGAGCTGAGAAGGGAATAAAAACAAATGAGATAACTGTGGCAACAATCTATGTATCTGCTGACATTTTGAATAAGGACGACAAATCTATTCAAGATCTGCTTATGGTGGAAAACTTTGTTGATGAGCTCAGCATTCTTTTTTAAAAACAGATTTTTACAAGCCTGCTATAAGTGGTGGACTGTAATTAACTGAAGAACCATAGTATTATTTTGCTACAAGTGTACTTTAAGTATTTTATACTTCTAACCCACTTAATTTGAAAGGCTCCTTTTTACTCCACTCTACTCACAGTTACTATTTACTTTTTATTTACATTTATCGAAGTATTTTCACCTCTTCCTGCTGGTGGTGAATTTGTATCTGTGTGTGTGGCCAGTTTATTGTCACTTGTATTGCATTGTTATGGTGCAATACGTATTTACAAAACCTTACAGGAGTGTAGATAAAATAAAATGAAAGCCGAGTGTGAAGATGTTTCTGGTCTGAAATATATAGTGGAAGTAAAGTGGATAGAAAGTGGGTCCCTAGTACAGAAAGATCTTTAATCATGTATTTATTATCTCTACACCCATTTCATGTCATTATGCTCCCTTTTGCAAAAATGTAGTCCAACATTGAATTAGTATTATTATGAATTCTGACCAAGGGTGCAGATGAGTATCAGGAGTGTTTGTGGGAATGCAATTCCTTCATTTACATATATTACCATCAATTTAGCAAATAACACAAAGTTGGTGTTCATGCATTGCTTTTCATATTAATGGTACTCTTACCAGAAGGGAAATGCTTTGTAAATAAATTATTCAAGCAGGACTCTTAAATGACTATAATGCCAAAAAAAAGGTAAATAAAAAATGACTCAACAGGTTCAGTTGTTTTCTTTAGTTTTTTATTTGAATGAATTGGACAAATATAAGCTTAAATGTGTTGTAAAATGTCTGGGTACTTTTTTTATGTATGAGTCACACTGTAAACCTGCTTGTCGAGAATATTCAGCATGTATGTGACTTTTAGTAAAAGGGTCATGCACACAAACATACAAAATAATTGCATTTGCTGCATCCGGGAAAAGCTTGAGTCATCGTAATCCATCAGTAGGGAAATGATCCTGCATAGATCAAGTACGTAACTGGATTGTAGCACTAGCACACATCCCCGTGTTACATGTGAGTTATAACATTAGTGTAAGCAGACCATAGATGTTATTCAATTTCTGATACACACACAGAGCAGGCCTGGTACCTCAAGCGGCGTGTTAGCGTTCCTGTCATCATTCTTTATTTGTTCTTCGACTGAGTGATGTTTCACTTACTAAAGTAATTGGAAATGCATTCAATGTCATCTTTGGCTCGCTGTTGGCAGCTTTCCATTACATTACCATACCTTATACTGAGTGAAAGCAGACGCTAGAAGTTAAACGAAAGGCCAGTTTAACGTAAGCTATGCTATTCCTTTGGAAGAGTTTCAACTGTTGCATAACGCCAACCGCAAATCCCTATAGCAGCTATAGGAGTTTGAAACATGTCGGCACACATGTCGAGAAATCTTGATTACAAGGTCAATGAACGCATCACGGCGAATTTATGGCATAATGGCACACAGATGCATGAGTGCAGATGCAAAGATGAAGGATGGGGAGGCAGAGCCATCTTTGTTTGGCAGTTTTTCTCCATTTCATTGTGTCTGGAAATGACGTTTTACCTGTGATTGTGTGTGTGCTTCACTTGTTTTTGAATTTGGCGTAGTTGGTTTGTTTTTAGTCATTTATTCATCCGGTTGCAGGCATACGAAGATATGGAGTTTTGTTGGGAATACTTGTAGAACGTGACTGTGTAAGCGTGTGTGGGAATTTATACTCCAAGATTGCGATCAAATTCTCAACCATAATTGAGCTGAAACTCCTACGGGATGGCCCTTAATCTGTGTTCTCAGAACCACTCACAAACACACACACACACACACACACACACACACACACACACACACACACACACACACACACACACACACTGGATCTAACTGCTAAAGCCAGGCTGATCTCCACTTGACGTCACAAAGGAAAATACGTACAACTCAAGCAACAGGGAGCATAGTTTCTAAGCAGCCTCCTAAAAATAAACAAGGGGTTTTAATAGGTCATGAAGTTATTTATTGTTTAACTTATTGTTTAAAAAAACGAAAAATGGCACATTTTAAAGTTCTTATTTTCAATTTATTCACACTGAAGTTGCGGAAATGTCTCTTTCACATAAACAGGGAAACGGAGAACACTGATTTCACTTTCACCATGTTGTTACATTCCAGCTAACATGCAATTATTCGCATTAAAATAAGATCCATCCTTATTCACATTGCATCTCTTGTAATTAACATTTAAAAATATTTTAGTTGATTCACTTTCTGCAGTGTATTACTGAGATTATAAGGTAGTATTAACTGTGTCCAGATTGTATAAATGTCACATCCACCTTGACCCTTCAGTACATTTGGTAAATGTCTATTTGAAAGTGTTCTTCAGGAAGTAATTAGTATATGTTTAAGAGTTCAGGCCCTGAGGTCACTGCTAATATTTGGCCAGCTGCGATTGGCGATACACTGTGTTGCCATGGAAACCTTTCAGTGTCCGTTACTGTCACGCTCTCTGAGATCCCTACCTGTTTCTCTGATTAACACTACAGCCAATTAGAAAAAAGCCCTGTTCCAAGTTGGAGCTGAATCAATAACACCTCATTAGCTAATGCACCCTGATGATGTCATGTGACTTCCTGTCTCGATCCTCCCAACATCAAGCTGCGCAGACATGTAACTAATGAAGAATAAGTGGAGACACCTGTGTGGAGGTGCAAGGCTGCAGTTTAGGATGGAAATCATTTATTTACACAACTGACAGCATCTACTGTTTACAGTCAGCCAACAGGGGGAGCCAACAACAGTATCAAAGGTCCTGTAACTATGGTTACAAATATAGAGAACCTGTGCACTCTTAGGCTATTAGTGCACCATTTTAGAAATATATTGCTGCAGAAACTTCAATTCAGAATGCTTCACTATTTGATTTGATTGATTTGTGCGTACCCAGCACCTATGATCCATGTAGATAATATGTAGAAAATGTTCAATCAGATTTAGAAAATCATAGACTTCAGAGGATGCATTTAGCTTGAAAAGATAATTGTATATCTCCACACTTCAGTGGATTAAATGGCTTTTATTTTGAGTTCGAACCTATTTAGAGTTCCCTAAATAAACCTATCAAACAATTATCTAAACTAAGAGAATACTGACATTATGGAGATGGGACATCACCAAAAAAAGATAATTATTGTTACATACTTTGACCTTTTTTTTAAATGTGTTACTTTACTCTGTGGACACTTTTCTTCTAATTTGACCACTGCTGCCATGTCCCCATTACTGCCTCAGAACACACATTCATCAAGATGTGTGTGTGCATTATATTGTGTGTATTGATTCAGTCGGTGAAAGACATCATTTCAAAATGATGGTCATTTTAGCAGCTTGTACGTCGATATGGATGAGATTCACAGTGTGTGAGGAGCGAGAGACAGAGCGTCTGGGAGAGAGACCTAAAAGGCTTTTATTGGGTTTGTTACACAATTCTGGGAAGGGAAACACAATAGCCGGCCATATAGGAATAGCTGTCAGGAAATGTAGGGTCTGAGTGTGTGGTGAGACAGAGAGTACTGTATGGCAGAGGGGAACAGAAATCTGGATGAATAGTCTCATTTTCCAGGATGTTTTTTTCCTGTTAAAAACAGTCAGTTATACTTCACTGTTGACAGTTTAGGATCCAGCAAGGTCAAGATATTAAAGGGTTTTGATATATTATCATGACATCAACAGGTATTCTGAGAAACTTCCGACACTTTATAGACTAAACAGTCATCGATTATACCGGAAAACGGTCCGCAGGGTCATGAATTTAGTTGCAGCCAAAAAATGTTTAAAATGATTCACATCTAACTTATAAATAAAAAAAAAGGATATTTTTCTTCTGGTCATTAGTTGGGAATGATGTGACTGTGTGTGTGAATCCTGATGCATTCAACACATGACGAGTTTTCCACTACTGTAAGACATTCTGTCCTGGCAGCCGTGCAATACAACACCTTTCAGCACCTATTGAAATGGCAAACAAAAGGTGTGTGTGTGTGTGTGTGTGTGTGTGTGTGTGTGTGTGTGTGTGTGTGTGTGTGTGTGTGTGTGTGTGTGTGTGTGTGTGTGTGTGTGTGTGTGTGGAGGACACAGGTACAGTGTGTGTGTGTGTGTGTGTTGGTGTTGTTGTGTGTGTGTGTGTGTGTGTGGGAGGAGGAACGAAAGCGCCAGTGAGGCGATCACAGAGAGGAAGTATAAAGTCTGTCGCGACAGCTCTCTCACTGTTCTTTTTGTTGCACAGAGATTTTTCAGACAGAAACAAGAAAAGCATGAGGCTTCTTTTTCGTGGTTGTTAAAGGAAAATGTTGATCCATATTCTTTTTTTTTAAAGAACTCTCCATCAGTCTGTCTTATAGCCTACCCGGTAAAATGTGGCGGATGAGACGGAATGCTTACATTTTTGGCTCCGCAAGTTAGCAGACCGCCAATTATCTCTAAATGGATCGCCACATTTATCTTTATTCGCCAGAGGTCTACGATCCCTAGGAAACCTATCTGCTTCCCAACTACACAGCACTATTTATATATATAATTTTGCCAAGAAGAAAGTCCTTTTTGCATGGAAATCTAAAATCTCCTGAACATCCGCACAGTTGAAAGAATCGCTCTAATAGACTGTTGTTTCCGGAAACGATATGTCTGGGGCTCCCCTTAACTATTAAACAGCTGTTTTCAAGGAAAAAATCGTTTTCCAACCCGTCATCAACTAAAATTGAACGACAAAAGTCCAATGAAGTCCTCCAAAGTGTATGAAATGAAAAGCAGGGCAATTCTTATCTCCTACAATGTATTGCTGTTGTAAAATAAGATTGATATAAACAGCTCCAGGCTTGTATTTAACCCTTTCCATCCCCTTTTTACCGTTTCTACTTTTTCAAAGGG
>NW_011334167.1:311474-315572 GCF_000735185.1 Notothenia coriiceps
ACTTAAAGTTCAGGGTAATCAACTGTTAAAAACATACTGTTCCATTTTTCTCCAATAAATTGATGTTTTCAAAGTAAATGGATAATCGTGATATCAATTATTGACCCAAATAATCGAGATTATGATTTTTGCCATAATCGAGCAGCCCTAATATGAAGGATGACAGATTAAGATCTCTCCTGCTTGGGAACCACATTCAGCGTGGATTAAAAGGCTCATGTTTTCACTGGAAACTAATTGCATGGAAGGGAGGGAGAGGAGTGGAAAGAGGAAGAGCAGAGGTCAGCATTCCTGCAGGTCATAGTTGGAGTTTGAACACACTTGAGTTATATTCTTCCACAGATAACAATACCAAGAACTAAGTCATTCCATATCATCAAATAGACAGGTATAAAAGATTAAAATGTCATTTGTTTAACCTAAATGTTGATTTGTATTGAAGTGTGAAATTAAAGCAGGTTTAACACATTTATCGTTAAGGGTTGTTAAGCAACATTTTGGACAGCAGAAAAAGAAGAAGTCAGACATTGAATTATATTTTATATTAGCTAATCATCTCAATATCTCAAGTAAGTACAGTTGAGAAATTATAGTGCAGTAAAATGTACAATATTGGCTTCGAAAATGTAGTTGAAGCCAATATAGCATAAAGTATATAGCGTAAAATAGAAAATACAGGTAAAGTACAAGTAGCTTTAATAATGTTGTTTGAGATATTGAAAATACAGGTAAAGTACAAGTAGCTTTAATAATGTTGTTTGAGATATTGGGCAGATTATGTTTGACAGGTAAACGTGATGAATAAATGATAGGTGCTATAATTCACTATAAAGCCGTTGTTGTTTCTAATAAAATGGGAGGACTGCACTCCACTGTGGACAGATATCAGAGTGATTGATTGGTCCAAGTTTTGTCCATTGAATGCGTCAGATACATTTCTAGGAGCTTGACACGTGTCGACCTTCTGGTGTTTTTCATTTCCTTTACATCTTGACCAAGTTTACTGTTGTCAGAGTGAGATGAAGTGTGAGCGCTTATTATGAGAATGAAGGATATGTAGACTTTTCTAAAGAAGTCTGTTTTACTCTAATGAACTCCCCCCATGAGGCCGTCATGCGATTTACAGTACTTCTCTTAGAAGGACATGTAGAGGGACACACAGAAAATATAATATGAATTTACTATAAAATCACCTTAAAAACCTGGGGTTGGGTATAGTGACTTTGAGTAGTGAAAAATAATTCACTTAAAATGACAATCAACCTCAAATTGAGTCTTCTTTGGGAGGGATAATGCATAACAAATCATTTTGGAAAAAACATAAACGAACCAAAAAATGCATAAAAACAACTTTAAGTGCATTTTTTTCCCTTAAAAGAGAGACATGGTATTTCTAACTGAAAGAAATGTGTCTGAGTCAGTAGAAACAAATATTTATGCTCTGTTGTGTCGGTTCCAACTCTTCTGTTTTGTTGAGATTTATTCTTAATTTATTTCCTTTTATCCCACGTTGTTATTGTAATTATTCACAGACAGAAGGAGCAAGGATGGAAAGCATCAGATCCACATTCCTCATAGCCTCTTTGGCAGTTCTTCTGTTCACAAGTGTTAAAATAAAGCCGCACACAAGGTCTGAATTATGCGTGAAAAAAAAGACATATAACCATATCTTGCCGTGCACCATTAAGCATTTATGTCTCTTAAGTAAGAGGCCGAAAGGAGAATACGTTGTTGTTGTTCGTCCAACTTATTCTCACGGCCATCCAAAAAAAAACAGGCTTCAAAAGTTTTAGTGTCATTCTTGATACTTAATAACTTTCTGTTTCATTATTACTCTTTTCATGATGTTTTTCTCAAACAACGACATGAAAGCCACAAAAGGAAAGAAGTGGTAGATTTGTTTATTTATTAATGAGACTCATCTTCTGTAATTACCATGCAGCTTTACTGAAATGCACCTAATGCTCTCAGTCACACCTCAGCAGTCAGCATTTCTCCTGCTGCCGTTAAGAGGTTTTTGGTGGATCAATACGGAGAAAGTTCTGCATATTCTGTCCAAAACAACATTTCCTTTTGTTATGATTATTTTGTTGATCGAGTGTGTTTGCCGAGGTCTGACTTTTCTTCCAGTTTATGAAAATACAGTAAAGAAAACATCCTCCTCTTTGTGCCTCTCTCTGCCTCCACATACGACCGGCTAAACATCCTCCTCCGTTCCCAAGGAATGTCCTACAACGCTATGTTTTTGATGAGTGTGTGTGTGTGTGTGTGTGTGTGTGTGTGTGTGTGTGTGTGTGTGTGTGTGTGTGTGTGTGTGTGTGTGTGTGTGTGTGTGTGTGTGTGTGTGTGTGTGCAGGCGCTTGTGTGTGAATGTCTTTTTCTCCCCATATCAAGCTGGGGAATTGAATCTCTAAATATGCTAGCTAAATGACCCTAAATGTATGAGGGCTATTATGTGGACAGAGGGAGGCTCACGGGTCACATAAGTGATCCAGTGCTCCGGGCCATAGTTTACCCCCTGCCAGCAGCACCACACTCCCCCATCCCTCCCCCTGCTTAAATAGGCTCATGATTGATTGATAATTATGATAATTTGTTTGAAATGATTATCTGGATATTATAATCGCTGCCACCCCAGTGCGCCTCGGGGGCAAGCCATTTTTCATAATGCTGAACGTCACAAATGCCCCCTGGTTACAGAGGTGGCTCTGTGTGTGTGTGTGTGTGTGTGTGTGTGTGTGTGTGTGTGTGTGTGTGTGTGGGTGTGTGTGTGGAGGACAAAGGCAGTGAGCGTCACAGAGAGGAAGATAAAGTCTGTCCGACAGCCTCTCTCTGTTCTTTTTGTTCACAGAGATTTTTCAGACAGAAACAGAAAGCATGAGGCTTCTTTCTTGTGGTTGTTAAAGGAAAAATGTTGATCCATATTCTTTTTTTTTTAAAGAACTCTCATCAGTCTGGTCTTATACCTACCCGGTAAAATGTGGCGGATGAGACGGAAGCTTACATTTTTGCTCCCAAGTTACAGACCCAATTATCTCTAAATGGATCGCCACATATCTTTATTCCCAGAGGTCTACATCCTAGGAAACCTATCTGCTTCCCAACTACACAGCACTATTTATATATATAATTATTGCCAAGAAGAAAGTCCTTTTGCATGGAAATCTAAAAATCTCCTGAACATCCCACAGTGAAAGAATCCTCTAATAGATGGTGTTTCCGGAAACATATGTCTGCCTCCCTTAACTATTAAACAGCTGTTTTCAAGGAAATCGTTTCCACCGTCATCAATAAATTGAAGAAAAGTCAATGAAGTCCTCCAAAGTGTATGAAAATGAAAAGCAGCAATTCTTCTCTCTAAATGTATTTGCTGTTGTAAATAAGATTGATATAAACAGCTCCAGGCTTGTATTTAACTTCCATCCTTTTACCGTTTCTACTTTTTTCAAACAGTGCAGTACAGTGCACGTTCAGAGCAAACCTTAAGCGATGCATATCTGACTTTTATTGGAGCTCCTTTCATCTCTCCTTTATTATTCTCTTTTTATATGACTCCATAGATCAAGGCTTTTATAGTGTAAGCATCAAGTTTAAAGAAACGGGAAAGCTGAGCTCAGCTGCTGTAAACTCCAGCGATAAAGTCTTAAAACGTTTTAAGTTCTCCAAACATGCATCCTGCAGAACAGCGACGTGTGATTTTCACGTGGTTGCTAGATTTCGAGTCGTATGAGGATAAAAAGTCAAACTTTTAGCCTCTATTCTGGATTATCCTCTCTGATCATTTCTATAGTTCACCCTGGAGAAGAACCCGTGACATCTGCCCTTCTTCTGGAGAAACATGAGACGTAGCAGAGTTGAATATCAACGGTTTATTCCGAGCAAATAAAAGTCTCGGTGATGCCATCTGATCATTTTCTAAGTTTGTTCTCCTTGATAGGTTATTTCTACATGACTCCCTCAGCCGCCATTACATATGAAGTAGGGCTGCTCAATTAATCGTATTTTAATCGCAATTACGATTATGGCTTGCAACGATTACGAAAACAACGTAATCGAAATAAAACGATTATTATTTTATTATAACCTTTTTTTTTTTTT
>NW_011334167.1:315771-323438 GCF_000735185.1 Notothenia coriiceps
AAAGAAATCCCATGATGCCTTTTTATGACTGCTACAGTACCTCTCTTTAAAGCAAAACAAATAGACAATTTTAAGGCGATTAAAATGCTATTTCCGGATGAGATTACCAATAAAAGCCAGTTTTAGGGGTATTTAAGAAAAACATAAAATCAATGTCAGTTTGTCTAATATTGTGCAGCCCTTACACACTGCAATGTGCAGGGGCTGTGTTGTGTTTCAGCATGCAATGTGCAGGGGCTGTGTTGTGTTTCAGCATGCAATGTGCTTTATTGTGTCCTTAAGCTCTTGTAGATAAGAAGTAAAGACAGTAGTTTTCTGTTGTGCATCGTCAGAAATGCTGAGTCCATCATGTGTTGTTATTCTTGTGTTGTCTTTCCGAGTGTGTTCTCCTGCTCTCATCAGTTTCAGCCCCCCCCCTGATTGTTTTCACCTGTGCCTTGTTATCTCCTGTGTGTATTCCCCCGTTCCCCTTTGTTTGTTGTCAGTTCGTCTTGTCCTGTCCTCATGCCAGATCTCTGCTCTTTCCACGATTGCCTTGTTTTGTACCATACTCTAACTACGCTCCTGAAACTCTGTCGTAAGTTTCTGTCCTCACGTTGAGAACGATTTATGTTTAGCTTTCTTTTGTAGAGTGTTGTTTGTTAATAAAGTATAATAATTATACTTTTCCTCTGGCTCCCGGGTCGTGCATTTGAGTCCTTATATCCTTGTGGTTCCAAGATCTTAACATGTTCCTCCTTTATATCAAACCGTACAGCTCAGCATATTGACCGGATAATTAACTAGGGGAAATCAAACAGGCCAATGTTAGACACCTCTTCTTCCTTCAAATAGTTTCGACACAGTGTGATGGTGTGTGTTGGTGCTTTTTTAAATTGTATTTAATACATTCAGTTAACAATTTCATTGGAATAGCAATAATAATCAACTCTGATCACCATCAATATTTATATTTTTCATCAAACCAATGGAGGCTGCAGCACATATACTGTACAGCCTTTGTTTCTAATGGACCAAACCCTGAAGGAACACATGACTGGGCCAGAAAGTTAGTTTCAATCAATATCAATAATGCTGCCAAAACACGGGTGACCCACACTCAGCACGGTTCCTGAACACATCCTGTGGAGACGTGGTCAATGTTTTTCTTGTTTGCCCCTCAGGGATAATAAAGTTAAAGGTTAAGTCTCAAATCCTGCCTCTCTATGACCTCCACATATTTTACAAATGGCTGCACAAAGTTAAGGAGAGAGAGGGGATTCAAGCTATTTTCTACTAGTGACTTAGTGACTAATCATTGAATGTATGATTTAGGAGTCTTGAAACATTCTTTCTAGGCACAAGGACCCCTTTTATATCACTGCAGAGGGTGTGGTTTTGTTGGGCTGCCACCAACGACCTATTCTCTGTTGATAAATGTGAATGATTTATTTCCTCCAAGAACTATAATTCCAATCCAGTTCATTCTATTTCAGCAAACTGTACAACGATGTAAGACAGACTTAAACAGTAGGTTGATTAAAGCTCCCTTACAAGATAAGCTGGTGGTTCTGCAATGCAAAACGACACAAAATGACTTTGTAGGGGAAGCTTTATTCGATAGGCGATATTGATCCAGTGCAAAACATTATGCTGAAATCTTAAAAAAAATATGATATAATTGAGTAGCCTATTGAAATATGTTCTTACAGCACACTTACTGTTTATGCTATTCATGGCTTTAAGAGTGTTGTAGCTACTACAAGGACAAAAGGTTTTTATAAAAACATTAATTTAAAACATTGTTTTTTGGCAACAACTTCAACAAATGACAGTTGGCCCATTTTGTATATTACTGAACGTTCTGTTGGCACCTCAGGATTTTCTCACACTTCCCTTTGATGACTCACTGTAGGACCTGAGGTGCACCATGCAGTACATATTTACACTGTTATTCAAACAAAACCTTACTTAAAGGGGACCTATCATGCAAAATGCACATATTTATGTCTTTTATAGATAAATATGTGTCTCCGGTGTGTCAGCGAACTCACGCAGCGTCAGAAAATAAAACCCCTTTTCCTCCGTACTAGGGCTGCAACTAACGATTATTTTGGTAGTCGACTAATCGGTCGATTATTTTTTCGATTAGTCGACTAATCTAATGATTATTTTAAGTTTGGAATTAATTACAGCGTCCATAAAGCTCTAGTGTGCTCTACTACGCTGTAAGCTTGTCGCTGTTTAGCAGCTCGTTGGTGGACACGCAGCCTCAACATAACTGAAATAGCGTTTGCTTAGAAAGCATTAACCATGAGACGTTCTGTTTTCCAACATGTAAGCTAACGTAAACATGACTATGGCTAACTTGCTCAAACTTACCCATGATCCAAAGTAGCAGTCCTCACGGTTCCAGGGTGCTTGCGTTTTAAATGCTCGTGCATCACTGTAGTGCTGCCGTGGAATGCCAATTCCCCTTTACAAATTCTGCATTTCACTGACTTCTTTGGCTTGTCGTCTGTGAAATACTCCCACACTTTCGAAACTCTCGGTCTCGCTTTTTTGAGCTGCTCAAAAAAGCGAGACCGAGAGTTTCGAAAGTGTGGGAGTATTTCACAGACGACAAGCCAAAGAAGTCAGTGAAATGCAGAATTTGTAAAGGGGAATTNACAGGGATGACATTTTTCTCCCAGTGTTGATGCCTAGACTTACAGGGATGACCTTTCTAAACGATTAATTAGATTCCTTTCCTTGGTGATAATGTCTGTAAAGAAACTGTAACACCTAGTAAAAAGTTTGACTTGCCTGAAGGCCTCTCTGAGTTGGCTGATGGCATCTTTGACCTCAACGTGGAACGTTTCAAAACAGCGGTGAAGACTATCTTTGAAACAACACCTGCTGTACGACACACACACACACACACACACACACACACACACACACACACACACACACACACACACACACACACACACACACACACACACACACACACACACACACACAGTCTTGGGGACAAACCCTAATGTTTTCACTTTTTAACCACAGTTTCAGTTAAGATAAACATGTTAGATTCAGCTTTTTTCTGAAAGATAAAGCAGGATCTACAGTCTGCTGAGAGACAGTATTTGTCTTCTTCAGAGACTGATGGCAGGCGGATGTGAGTGTGGTCTCCCTTCTGATGCTTTAGTGACCACACTGGGGCTGAATGGATCATATTGATTGTAATGCATGTTTCCGTTCCAAACCCAACCGCAGAAATCAGGGAAGCCGCAGATCTCGGATTATCCTAAAAAAAAGACAGTCTATGTGTCCAAACAAGTTTTAAAGTTTCTGTATTATGAATTCTTAAGCATCCTCATGAGCAGAGTATATACAACGCGTGAAGGATGAAATTTGACTGATTGTTCTTATTCAGCGGCAGTGGTGTAACATAATAAAGTACCTTTATTCAAGTACTTTACTACGATTTTGAAGAACTCAAGGCTTCATAGGAGATCCCAGGACCACAGACTTCTGGGAGTTTTTGCATAGATAATCTCTCTGATAGCAGAGCATTATAAACAGGCACAGCATTCCCACGCTCCGTCCATCCTGGTCGCTAGCTGCACGCTAAACTCTGATTGGATAAGACCACAGCTCTTTTACATTGGCTGCGATCCCTTATGTGCGTGTGAGATCCAGTGCTGGAACACATTTTAAGAAAAAGTAATAAAACTAAAAATTGTAAAAAAAAAAAGAAGAAGACAGTCCTGCATTCAAAATGTAAGTATCAGCTTCAAAATGTACCAAAGTAAAAGTACTCGTTAAACATAATGGCCCATTAAAGGTCATATTAAATAACCTGGGAAAGGGTTCATGCCTTCCATTTCTTGCAAGGGATGAACATGTACAGGAAAAGTACAAATCAATGGTATGCACACATTTGACTTCCTAACCTTTATAGGATTTGATTATTTTTCCACCATACATCTTTTTTTATCGATTTCTCCTTCTGGCTTCAATTATTATTATTTTTTTTGTGATGTAACTATCAATGGTAATTTGATGATCTAACTGATACATACTAGTGAGGTGCATTTTCCTGAGAAAACTCACTTCATCAGAGCAGGAATCTTTTGAAATCTTATTTTGTAGGGAACGCACCCATTGATTGAGCCGTTTGGTTGATGCTGCTGCCGGCTCTTCACTGAAGTGCACTCTGTCACACTGCCTTCATGAGACCTATGCTATAGAACAGAGAGCATCCTGGTGCTGGCTTTCTGAGGATCAATACAGTGAAGGGCGTGAGTGCTGAGTAAAAGGGAAAAATACACATCATATTTCTCCTGGTGACCTCGGCCAGTTCAATTAGAATTCGTGAACAGAAATCACAAGGTCAAAGATTTCAGATTCTGTCAAACAAATCAGATTTCACTGACAGGAGTGATGTGGAGATTTACCTTCCTCAAAATGTTGATAGTGTATCAGTGAAAGGATTATGAGTCAGTAGCTCCAACAGCTGATTGACATCTAAGGCAGTTGGTTAATGTTAGGGTAAGGTTTCCGCTGTCACTCTGATTCTGTCCTTCATGTTACCTCTCCTAAAAATGTCTTCCTCTTTTAATGCTTTGAATTTGAGTTGAAGAAACTTCAGAGATGTTTTGGAGGAGCAAAGATAAAAAGAAAATCTAAATTTTTTAGCTAGCGTGATTTAATAATCACAAAAATAAAAATATATACATTTCATTCCACTCTTTTTAGGATGAAGCGTAAAATGGGACTACAGACTTTCAAAGCTTTATTCAAAAAACCTCAATATAAGCTTCAAATGTACAACATGTGTAACTGCCAAAGTAAAGTCATGCTGAACAAAATGTGTGATTCATAAATGTCTGTTTGCCACAGATTTGTTTTCTTGCAATATTCCAAAGGTGATATGTAAATAAATCGTACTTGTTTATGTAGTAGTAAAGTACTACCACACAAACATTACTGTGAGTAAATGTGTTGATGTTAAATGATGAATCACTGATAAAGATACTAATGAAAAAGTATATAAACTGCAAGGATGGCATTAGTTTGTCGAACACCAGTGATTTTCTGAGGCTTCTTTTTTCTTTGATCATGTTATTTGACATGCTGGTTGGGATATGCACACTTTATTATATTCCCTGGGGTGTAAAAGGGGGACAGGAAAAGGAATGTTATCAGATATACACACTTTGAAGTCTTATTTCTCAGTGCATGTCAACCTCTTGGCTTATTTTAAACATGCGTGTGAGTTTTTAAATGATAAAACTACAGGCGGTCCTTCAGTGGCAGCCAGATAAAACTGCTGCTACAAATAAAATAGTGAAGATGGAAGAACTAAAAAAGCATGTATGCCAGAATAACAATATTATCTCTACCTCTCTGAACTCATAAATATTGACATGTCTCCATTTGTCTCTGTTTATCCACTCCTTGCTTCTATTTCCTCTGCTCTCCCCCTCAAACATAATCTACCTCTCCCTTCCTCTGATCGCTTCCCATGTACAACTTCCTTTCCCTCTGACCCTTTGTCATCCATAAATATTGATAGGCATCTTCTTATTGCTTCTTTTCCTCCATGTCTGTACTCCCTAGTGAAATACGGCGAAAATAAACACGTCTGGATTGGAAACATTGCCCTAAGCCTCAAGAAGCAATGTGCAGACTTAATACGTTTATAACCGAAGGAACAAATGGATTTTTTTGAACCACGTTCATATTCTTGTTAAAAACAGGTTCAATCACAGGAGGGTATCGCCTTTATTCCTTGAAAAGCCGCATTACTAACATCAAGTTTTGTTGCATGCAAAGTATTCCTAGAATGTGTTCAAGTTGCAACGAGGTTGTTTGGATCCTAATGACGCAGCGCAGGTGTGTTTTCTTGAGCAATAATAATAATAATAATTATATCTCCTCCATCTGCTTCATTAAGAAGTCTGAGGTTGCTTAAGAAAACGTAGGTGCAAGCTTTTCCCTTGCAAACAACTTGTTAGCATAAAAGATAAGCGGCTAAAAAGCCCAGCTTGACCCAAACCCCTGCTGTCACTGATTATAGTCTTTCTATTAAGATTTCATCCATTTACACACCAAAAGGTTCCCAATCTGAATGGGAACCTTTTGGTGTGTAAATGGACAAACAACCTTGTGTGTGCGTGTGTGTGTGTGTGTGTGCGTGTGTGTGTGTGTGTGCGTGTTGTAGAGGTTATACAGCATATTAAGAATCCATACATCAAACAAGGTTAAAAGAAAATAGCACTTATTGTGACATGGCTTCAAAACCAAACTCAGTGGGTGTGTTTAAAAGACTGACACATTCAAGTGATTTATCTGCTCTGGTTTACTATGACCAGACAATCAACTTTGCTGAGTGTGTGTGTGTGTGTGTGTGTGTGTGTGTGTGTGTGTGTGTGTGTGTGTGTGTGTGTGTGTGTGTGTGCGTGCGTGCGTGCGTGCGTGCGTGCGTGCGTGCGTGCGTGTGTGTGTGTATACCCTTTCTCAAGGACACAGGGAAGCAAGAGCCCAAATTGGACAAAACACCTACATGTCGTAGTCTGCTCTTCGATCAATAACCCCCACACACACTCACACACACACACACTCACACAAACAGACACTCACACAGACAGATGAGAAGGCACCATGTATCTCGTTTACAGATCCTTATAACCACATCATTCTTGGATCACGGAGGAGAATAAAGAAATCGCTTGATCTCTACTCTCCTCCCATCTCCATTCATCATCCTGCAACACGTCCATGTTTAGAGGCCACATGGGAGGCATTATATTGAGCCTGTGATGCAGCTGTACAGCATGCACAATATCAAGAAGATGTTTCTCCATTATGAGCCAGACACTAGAGAGGATTATCGGTATAAAATAGGGAAGGTAATACGCGGTGGTGGAAGTTACTAGTACAATTACTCAAGTACAGTACAACTTTAAAGAAATGTACACAGCCTAGCATAACATGTTCTGATAATACTTGTGATATTTTTAATGTAAGACTTTTAATTGTAC
Organism: Notothenia coriiceps; assembly: GCF_000735185.1. Lineage (NCBI taxonomy): Eukaryota > Metazoa > Chordata > Actinopteri > Perciformes > Nototheniidae > Notothenia > Notothenia coriiceps. Next base: position 322,782 of record NW_011334167.1, read on the forward strand.
TGCAGTAATTTAACATTAATGTATTAGTACTTTTACTACATCTAATGACCTGAATACCAGCACTTGTAATGGAGACATGGTAGAATGGAAGTATAGCATGTAAGCTTTGACTAAATACAGAGGGCAGCACGAGATGTGATGGGATGGTGGACTTGGTAGAGGCTTGCATCGATCAACACTTATGTATTGATCCAGCCTGTGTCACGGTGGGTCAGAAATAACCTATTTTGTGCTTTGTATGGGGGGATCGCAGCCTGACCCCTCCTCAAAACTAATGACCCACTTATACGTCAATGAAATGGCCTCCCAGGTGATGGCTCGGTAAGCAGTAAGGACACAGGATTGGATTCTAATCTTCTTTTAAAGGTCACCTATCATGCTATTTTTAGGCAATAGCATAGGTCTCAGATATATACAAATATATAAAAAACATGTCTATGAAGTGTTTTTCTCAAAATACCAAACAGATCACCCATTCTAGCCATGCCTCATATCCCTCTATTTAACTTTTTTTAGATATAAATATTCACTAGTGACATACTGTATTACAATATAGTATCCATATCATGGATTATCAAGGATTATCTCTGAAACAGTATGGAGCTCAAAGGCTTTCTCTCTTGCCGGTTATACCACAAGGTGATTTCCTTTTTATTT
>NW_011334167.1:323483-339857 GCF_000735185.1 Notothenia coriiceps
ACCTGTCACCCACACTAACCTCTGCTTTGAGACAAAGGCACAATCCCAATTTACTCTGAGCCCGTCTATCGATCTATCTCTCAACCCACATCTAGAGTCAAATCGGAAGTTCATCATTTAGTTGGCGTATCTTCTCTGTGGTTTCAAATTATTGGGATAAACAACAGCCAGACACATGTGGGAAGGAGACAGAGTCACTCTAAATGAAGAGATGAAGATCGCGTCCAGTAAAAACATTCATGGATATACATTAAAAACAATAACACGACATATTCACTTAAGCGAAGACAATGATCTATCTAGTATTCAAATACATACTCATAAATAGTCAAAAGATGCTGGTAGACAGTTGCCATTTCAAAATATTTCTGATATATTTATCAAAACATTTTACATGGGGAATTCTTGCAAGCCTCAAACTGTCAGTGCATTTCAGATTGTGGTGTGAGGGTTACACTCAGGTTACTGAGGGACTGATAACTGGAACAAACTTACTCCATCAATAAACCACGTAATTTGTGTTTATATGCCTCCAAATCTCAACAATGGCACAATGGCTCAAGGGGGCTTACAATTTGGATCCTTGCAGTCAGACACAGGAAACTCCCAAAGCTTAAGAAACCCACTATAATCCCCCTCTGGACACTCAGGACACCTCACGTGCAGTCGGCCGACCTATAGGGGTTTTTTTAAATCAAACACTATCGGATTTATTCTCTCTGGCCTCCTGTCTGAGGAGCTGAGTCCTACTTCTCCCTGTATGTGTTTTTTATTTGTGCTGTTGTATTTGTTGTAAAGTGTTTTTATTGTAAAGTATTTTTATTGTATGTGCAGCACTTTGGCTCGACCAAAAATCGGTTTAGAAATGTGCTATATAAATAAAACTTGATTTGATCATTGAGAAAAAACAGGAACATTAAGAAGAACATTGGTTTTATCTGAATTTAGCCAGAGGGGCTCTTTAGTCTCTCAATTTCACATATGTTCCTAACAAAATATTACTCCCATCTCCCTATCAATGTCCTGCTTTGCTGTAAATGTATGCACCAAAAGAAAGCACCTCATGGCTGGACTCTGCATAGTATCACTGTCAGGAGCTCCCCTAAAACCACAAACACCTGTAGCATAAACCAAACCTGATCCTAGCATTGAATCATAATGTTTTAAAACTAAAGCCTAAGTTATGGACACTATTTGTATTAATCACAGATTACACTGGCGAACACTATAGGAACTGTAGCATACATGTTTTCCAACCAAAACAGAGATGATATTAATTGACTCTGTGACACCAGTTTCACACCTTTTTAAATCTCCCTCTTTAGAGTGAAAAGGTGAAGGTAAATGAATCCGTTGACTGCAAAGCTTACATCACAGATAAAGCTCCACAGAGATACTAGACCAACCCGTTTCATAGCCGATGTATTGCCAAGAAAAAAGAGTAGTTTATTTCTGCCAGCAATCATTTACACAAACTTCTTCATCATTTCAGATCAAGAAAGTAGAAGATTTAGATTAACCCTCCTGTTATCCTCAGATTTACTTTACACCCTTTATCCTCTGGGATCAATTTGACCCTAGTAGTTTAAAACTCAAGACAATGTTAACCAAAATGTATGTCTCTGGTGCTTTAGGTATCTTAGTTGACTACCTAAATAACCATTTAAATAAAACATTACCCCAACCTTCCCCCCTACAGACCCCTTTATACTGTACATCCAGAATTCTGTGACTATCGAAAAATAAATAAATCACCATAAAAACACAGAAATAAAATGTTAAAGTAAGATCTTTTCGATGTTGTTAAAGGACCAATAACTAAAGCAGAGGGTAGTTTTGTTTTACAATGATACAGATGCATTTAATAGTCACCTCAATATCATCCTACACAATCAACACAAATATGTGTAAAATATTGACATTTGTATATGTTTTATACTACTAAAACAGCCTGAACACCGATGCGTACAAAGTGCGTACAAGACATATAAAAAAGATCTTCATGTTGATTTGATGTTTAATCCTCACTAAACTAGGAAAAATCATGAAAATACTAAGCAAAAAAAATAATGTGATTTTTTTTTTTAGATATGTTAAACATTGAATGGGATCAAATTGACCCCAAGGATAACAGGAGGGTTAAACCTCTGCTTCTTTCAAGTATTTTCCTGCAGTCTTTCTCCTTTCTGTTTCTGCCCCAGGATATTTGCATACTTTCCTGAAGTTGGAACATTTTCAACTGGCGCGTTCTGTCTGAACACGCTGTTAGAGAGCATTGCGTAGCCGTAGAAAGTGAGTCAGCAAAGATCAAGCGATATGATCAAAGCTTGCATGGATTGATGGTGACCGATAGCATTGCCTGGTTTGGATTTTTGCTGCTATTGTTGTTTGTTTTTGCTGCTTCTGCTTTGGAACAACCAACACAACATGCTGATTAACACCAGGCTGGTGTGCTGTCACTGTTTTTAAAAAAACAGTGACAGCACCTTGGAAACAAGTGGAGTTACTGTAACTCGCATGTCCACACAGATATTATTTTCCAAGCTGTCATCTGAACCTTCGTATTAGAAGAAATGTCTCTTGAGTCATAAAGTGCAACGTTTGTCACGGTCTGAATTTTAGTTCTACCCCAAAATAATGTCATAAATGTCATCATTTTCGCACAGATCTTCCGTCCAGAGACTTACGGTGTGTAATAGTGGACATTTACGAGTTACGCAATCCGCCCTCAGAGTTTTCTGTCCCGTATAACGAAAGGGAAAATCCCTCTCTGCCTCATCCATCCTTTCTCCTTCTTTCTTTCTATCTTTGCCTGTGTTTTTCCTTGTACATGAGGCATGACAGTTGTATTGATGTTAAAGTGAGAGTGGTTGTGGTTTGTACAGGAAGTGGTTGCATGGCAAAAGGAGGCAAAAAGAGAAACTGTCAACAGTCGGCTCTCTCTCACGAGTCAACCCACCTCTGCTCTCTGATTCATGGGGGTATTTCTCAACCTTCTGTTAGGCTTGAATTAGGATACATGAGCTTCAGTGGGTGGATGAGAACATGTTGAGACACTTGAATGTTCTCAAAAATGTCTTTAAGTACTCCATAATGGTAGATTTAACAGTTTTCTTAATTTTTTTTTTACGTCACATATTCTGTATAATAATAAACAAACATCCGACAGTCAAACGGATAGCATCACATATGCTGTCAGAGTTTGAATCGATCTGCCCTTGGTGATACATATTTGAGGGGGAGGACAAAACAGATTCCACAGAAGATTTCTAAAAGGTTGTGGAAAACAAGAAGTTCTAAAAGTCCCTCTGAGTTCAAAGTAGCATAATAACCAGACTAAAAGCGTTTTTACAACTATCTAATTTGGTCAATCCACTCCAACTTTATTTATATAGCACTTTATAACCTCCAGACCAAAGTGCTGTACAGAGAGATGCATAACATAAAATCACACAGCTCAGCTCACAAGAACTTCATACCTTTCTTTTATTTGATGCAGAATTACTGGTGGGAATCCTCCCCTGGCCATGGTTTTACAAATAGTAGTGGTCTTGGTCGGGATCCAAGGGGCATTCCTCCCCTTGCTGACCTCTCTCTTTTGGATTTGAACTTAGATTTTCCCGCCTATTGCTGTGTATTGCTCACTAAAATGAGCAAATGGCCCAAATAAACCCAATTTGATCAAGGTCATTTCGTAATAAAGACCTCCTGAAATACATCATATTTATCTTTATTTAGGGTGATATTTCTCTGTAAAACATCAGAAAATAGTGAGAAATTATGATCATAATTCTTCACAATCCTTTACTTTAGCATGCCTTTGAAAGTCCTTGTTATAAAAAAAAGGATAAACACTAAACCCATCTGTTTTGTCGGATATAAATTGAATCTTGTGCATTTTCTGAAGGCATTACCCTGTGTTTTCCCATGCATGTGCATCGGCTGTGTGTCCTACATGTACAAAATGTGCATGTGCAAGGTAACATCTTTGTTTACAACACGTGTGTTCATTCCTCGATCTTAGAGAAACATCTGTTTCATTTTACCATAACTGCCACCATATTTCCTATGTTGCAAAATGCCTCTCTCAAGGTTAAAGTTGAGGAAAACATTTCACTTGCAAAAATTGAAAAAACATTGGTAAATTCAGAAGAACAGAGTAGTTTCCCTCTGCGGTTACTGATAACCGGTTAAGTACCTTTGAGCAAAGTAGCTAAATCTCAGTTTACTCTAATGCTTACAGGCCAGCGGCAGAAAACTGAGCTGAAGTATAAATAATTACAACTTTCTCTCCTCGATCTTACAGGTCAAATCATGCAGTTGTTTCAAACTCCTGTCACTCTTACCCCCTCTTCCCCCGTTAATCCTCCTAAGTCCTGCTGATATCAGAGCAGCAGGGTGGCCTCGAGCGTCCTTCAGTCGCTGATTGCTACCAGCTCTAGGGTTTCAATGATGTAACTCCTCACTGTGAGGCACAGGAACACACAGTTTACCAGGAGCATTAGTCACGTCTCGTATATCACTGTAGAGAATGTTTGAACTCCTTAGGCTCCTTCAGAACGCCGCTGCACGTGTCCTCACTAACATTAAAAGAGTGGATCACATCAGTCCGGTTTTGAAATCTTTACATTGGCTTCCAGTCGGCCAAAGAATTGGTTTTTAAAGTACTATTGCTAGTTTTTAAATCATTACAATCTGGAACAAACTAACCAAATCATGCACGTCTGCAGAAACTCATTTTTAAATCGAGACTGAAAACATATCTCTTTGCCGCTGCTTTTAATTGAGCTGCTATTCGCACTACAGTATGCCATTTGAACGTGTATTGTATACCTGTTGTGTTTATTTGATTATCTTTGCTTTTTAATGCCTGTTGTAACATGCCCTTATATATGTGTTTTTACAGTATTCATTCCTAAAAACTCTTTTCATTTGTTTTGTAAAGCACTTTGAATTGTCGTGTGCTAAAAAGTGCTATATAAATAAACTTGCCTTAGGAGTAAATGTGTGAAAGTGAGTTTGAAAAAAGGCATACACTAGATACGTGAGTTGATAAATGCATTAATTAGTGCATTTTCCCTTTTTTGAATACTCCCTAGATACATCATTCCATAGCCTTCAAGAAACTCAGATATGGAGAGACACAAAACAGATGTTGAACCTCTTTTCCACACAATATGTCATCATCTTGCATTCCAGCTGCTATTAATCCACAGCTGGGGACCAATGAAACGCTGCTATTGGTCTGCTATTCCATTCTACACATATGCAGTTAACGATGATAACGCTGGCAGTTTTACCACCTGCAATTTCTTAGAATTCTTTAGCAATGGCTCTTTAAATATACACAGAAGCAGATCAAAGCTGGCTCCTGATTTAAGCCTAACATCTGTTTATTTTGGAAGCGTACTACAGTAGCTTAAACGCATGGAATTTATGTTGGTCCTGAATTATTTCCGAAGATACTTCTTAGCTCACACAATAATGTACTGTAGTTAAGTAATGATATACTTCTTGGCCTCGGAAGTAATGCCAGTTAACTACCATAGAAATTAAGTTATTAGTAATTATTCAATAAACCGAAATAAATGATGCTAAATTACCAAAGAATCTGTGCATAAATTATGTAGGTTCACATATAAAAGATAACTAAAGAGAGTGTAGTCTCTTTTATTTTAGAAAATATGTTTTTGTAAATAGTTTTTACCAGATTGAATGACTTAGCTAAGCTTAAGCAATATGATATTGTGAGCCTGTTGGCAGCTCCTTTTTTGAAGAAGCTGTAAAAAACTCACACTTATAACAACCAGCTCAAAGACGCCTTTTACAGTTGATATCTTCAATAAAGATAGACACTGGTCTCTCAAGCCCCTGGATGTCCTTGTATATTTACGATGAGAGCAGCCTTTCAAAAAGGACAGAGCGGTCTTCATCTCTTAATTGTGTGGTTTCAAATATCTTTATAATAATGACTGTACGTGATTTCTGTGAAAAAGCCTTAAGGATTAATGAGCGTGTTTTAAAAAGCTATTACCAGAAGAATGTTCTTTCATTAGAGCCAGGGTGAGGAAGAGTTCATTTTCAAATGGAAATTTCAAGTTGGTCTGGAAAAGCACCGCAACGACACGTTTGTTACTCGCTTTGGTACTGGAAATGTGTTTTGCAAACTAGAACACTTTTTTTTTTTTGGGATCTAGAGTGAAACACAAAGCAGACGTAGAGTATGACAACCTCTCCAGTTTAGCGTCATTTCTAACTGCGATCCGTAACATTTGCACTAATGTAACACACGTAAGAAACAGTTTGTTCAAAATGTGAAGGATTAAAAGACTATAACTTTATATTAGCACTGATAAAACAATGTATAACCTGATAGCTGAAGTCAGCTAAAACAGCCCTAATCTGCATCTTGTTCTGACTTCCTGTAAAGCTGCATGATGACCAGGTGACCTCCAGATCATCTGCTGATGACTGTTGAGAGAAGATAAGGGGAACTCTCTAGTTTTTGGTCTGATGGTTAGAAATAAGTTGTTTAAACTGTAGTAAAATGTTTGAGAACTAGCAAAAGTTCTAGCCGACCTAAAGATACAAAATCTAACAGTTAGCTTGTATGGCAAGACATTGACTTACCATACTTCATTTTTCCAATGCCGAGCATATCTTTCTCATAACTGGAGAGGAAACGCCTTGACATAAGAACATTGAAACTATTATTCATCAACAACTTTTTTATAATCTGTGCTAAGAATACCAAGGTGTTAACCGACTAGTTTCAGTTTGACTAATACATCTACGATTCTCGGAACGAGGGACTTTTTGATTATCTACCGTGATAATTAAACGTCTTAAATCCTCAAGCTTCTGTCCCAGAGATGAAAATAGATGACACCCAACTTTATTTCAATTGTAAACACAATTTCTTTGTCTGTAAAACTACTTTTTAATGCTGAATGACAAGGCTCAAAATGAAAGAATCCCATTATAACTGTTGGCTAGAAACTCTAAAACCTTGAGCCCTCCTAAGCATTAAATACTAATACTTCATTTTAAATATCCCTTTGAATCTTTAATGAGTCCCCAAAGCTACAGCCTGAGTCAGCCTCCATTACTATGGTGCCACTATCTGTGATCTGTAGCGTACGCACTGCCACATTCAAACTGAACTCACATCAGCTCCTTCCTTCCTCTGACCTAAACATTACACACAGCGTTATCTAATTAAACAGACAGGGTTAATTAATCATCTAATCAATTAAATGGAATAAATCCAGTTATGGCTGTCTGGTTGGATGTAATTGTTTATTGGTTAAACATTAATTGACAAAAAGCAAGGAGGATAAATTGGGAATTACAGGTCATTAAAGGGGGAAATGACATTCTTGTCAACATGAAATCACATGACGTATACTTTTTGAGAGTTGCTTGATGGAATATGACTCAACTCTTTAGTCCTTTTACGCCATGAGGTTTGATTGAGGCGATGTGTTCTTAGAGTTATTGATGGAGAACTGTTTTATATGGACTTTGATCAGCTGTTTAGTTTGGCATGAGGAGAGTGCCACGCATTTCGGGTGTTTCGACGGCCAGATTTTTATAACAAATTGAACATTTAAGATGTGTATAAACAATTAGAGACACAAATGTTTGACAAAATAGATGTACATTTAAGAAATATGAAAAGTTTGCTTGCTCCCCAAATCCCTACAGTGAAAGCGTAACCATTGGTCAGATTAACCCGTGTTGAAAAAAGAAAATGCATGCTACGGCTACAATGTGAAAGTGCTTCATTAAAAACTTGAATGAACAAGCATTCAATAAGTAAAATAAGAAGTCATTTTTAATCCTTACTTTTGAGGAAAGTCTGCGACTCAGGCCCGGTTCTACGGGGGTGCATAAGGGTGCATTGCACCCTCAGTTGAGTCGTTATGCACCCTCATTTGAAAAATTAAAAGTGAAATTTTTAATTTCTTTTTAAAGTGAATACAATTACATAATACAAATAGTAGTAATAAGAACAATATAGTTGAAATAAAATAAATTGTGGTTAAATAACATTGTCTGCAGCATTTATTTGGTCAATTTAAAAGGTAAGTAACGTTATTAGGTCAGGTGCGTATGACCTGTGCCGCTGCACGTTCGTCATCTGCAAGGTGCTTACACAGCAGTCAATGATGGACATCAGAAAATGGTTAAAACAACCAGCCCTTATCGCCAGCAGTAACACCGCATCTACTGCAGGTAATAACAGTTCAGATCATGGGGACATTACATTACCCGCGGCCAATGTCGTGGACACTAACGCCCGACGTCTCGCCGGCTTTGCCCGCCTCGCCCACGGAGGCGGAGCAGCCGCAGCCGTCTTCGTTGCCCCAAACACCGCCACCCATTGGCGGCCCGCAAGTGCCAGAGGACCTCGGCAAAACAGAGCCTGCCCAGGTATATTTAAAAAGTNAGCAAAGAGCATTAAGTCAGTGGCTTTGTGGAAGGAGAGGCGTGCAAGAAGTGAGATTGGTACAGAGGTTTCCACTCTTGTAAATGCAGCACAACTGGAGAAAACAAAAAATAAATCTGTTTACAGTTCTGTTTCATATGGGTGTTGAGATGTATCCATAGATCTCTTCATTTTGCTCTCAAAATGCACCAGATTGATGCTTTTAACTTCAATATTTAAAAGAAAATCTTCCCGGGGCAGCATGCCCCCGGACCCCCCTAGAAGAGGTGAGGACCCCCCCTAGAGGATGTTAGGTCCACTCCCCACTTATAAAAATAGCACTATACCACTGCACTCTCTCTAATCTCAGATGCACCCTGATTCATTTTGTTCTGGAACCGGGCCTGCTGTGACTCATCTAGAACGCATGACTGACACAGGAAGTCTCCATTGCATCATTCAACTACAATACTTTATTCCCAGATCGTAAACATTAAGAACTATTTCAACACACCTTGTACTTCCTACTGCTGTACAATGATCAGGCACCAGAAGCTAGGGATGGCATACTGATCAATATTCACACTAACACACACACTCACTGAATGCCAAGGGGCTCTTAGTGCACTGTTGTTGAAAGGGGGAGATAGATTGGCATATCAATGAGCTGTGGCATTTAATGTCTCCAATCCTGAATCATTACTGCTGATGAATTAGATTATCTCACATTCACTGGCCAATGGTGGGAGGAGAGGAGACAAGGACATTTTGCAAGAGGAGAGAAGGAAGGGATGGAGAGAAAACACATGGCATTAAGATCATCGGACAGTTCAATCTGCAAAGTTCAAGACAAGATGTATTACTGTGGCTAGCGAGAGATCTGCGATGATTGATTCTTATTTACATAAATGTATTCTTAACATTTATCGCGGTCTACTCTTTGCGCTCAGGAAACGATGACAAAAACATATTTCCAGATGGTAATATGATTAACCCTTCCACATAAATAAATGAAAAAATAATAATAAAAAAGCACTTATATACTAACTAAGCATTTTGGATAAAAGCGTCAGCTGAATGAAATGTAATGTAATAAAGCTTTAAAGCAAAGATACCATCTGTATCTACATTTGTTAATGTCACAAAAATATCAGATACCAGGATTTGGTCCGGAAGTCTCTAAAATTGACTTGTTGATTTTTTTTCAGTGTAAATTGGATTTAACTGCTTTTGCATTCTCCAAAATGATAATAATATAGCAATTTGCCTAAAATTCTGACAAGTTATTGAGGAAGAATCACACTTAATGTCTGATTATCACACTATAAACTGTTGATTTTAAGACTCAGCCTGTTAATTTGTTGGTGTATATTGTGGATAGTCTAATGTCCAGTGTCCTCATAAAAATGTTTTGCAAAGAACAGACGACTTAAAATGTAGCTTGACATTTGTCCAGCAGCAAACTGCAGGTCTGACAAAAGCACATTCGGACGTGCCTTAAACCTACCTTCCTACAGCAAAGTGCAAAAGTACTGGTTGCAAAAAGAAGACTGATTGTATAGAAGTCTATGAGAAAATGTCCCTACTTCTCACTTGCCAAAATGTTAGAGTCCTTATCTATGCAGCATGTTGTTCATTTAGTAAGGTATAGCCCAATTTAGAGTTACATTGCCAAAAGGGTGGGACCGACTTGAATGTCGCAAACACGGACAGCAACAAAGTCAGACTAAAACCTGGTAGTGGCCTGTCCATCACGAGTCGGTCCCACCCTTTTGGCAATGTAACTCTAAATTGGGCTATACCTTACTAAATGAACAACATGCTGCATAGATAAGGACTCTAACATTTTGGCAAGTNAGGGTCTCCCAACCGCGAGATACGGGGTTAAATTTAAACCCCTCCACCCCCTACGGAAAATAAAAGATTTTACCTCCGTAATGATGGTCCGTGAACCTTCAAGTAGTACAAATAACGTTTCACATTAATGATCCTGGGTTGTGCTTTTCGAATTCCGTAATACATTGTACTATATCGTTCCTTTGAACCCTGAGTGTCTATAATACCCGCTAATGTTGTTAGTATCTCTAGTCCCTAGAAATGTAAAAAAGTTCACGTGGGTTCTATGAGGCTTAACTGAGAAGACAAAGAGAGTTTTTGTCCTAACGGCTATTTAGTGTACAATAGTGTAACTTGGAATGTAGAGTCATTACCTGTCCCTATAACAGTTAAGTTCACCTTCTCACTCTTCATAATATCTAATTTAACCTCCACTTACAAAGTAGTGCGCATGCAACGGTGCACCAGGTTGCCCTGGTTTGTAGTCCTCGTCGCCTTGACTGCAATACTCTAGCCAGAGTTTGCGTTGTTTAGTCCCCCACTCCCGTTCAGACCCTATTCATATACACATATTATCCTTGCCATCTTCACTTCTCTAATCAAATTATCCATGTCCGACAAATTATTATCATGAGTCAATCAACCCCACAGTCTATGTTATATCCCCTGTATTCGCGAATTATCACTTTAACCACGACCCTTCAGTCATTGATTCCGTTGTCTCCGCGGATGATAGCTCTCACGTCTGTGGGGTTCAAATGCATCTGGTTCCTCCTCTAATTCTCCTGGGTCGACCACTTGTCCTGCGTCAACTCCCTCTCCAGTATGTCTCGTTCCTCAACTCTTGCGTCGACTCCAAGCTCTTTCAGAGTCGATTGTGCCTCTACCAGTGTTGGGAACACCCTCACTCCCGTGGCCAGGAAAAGCTTCAGCTGTGCAGGGTATGGTGACTGAGCCTTGATATTCTTCTCCTTCAGTTGTTAATCACCCCTCTTACTCTCTTTCTTTTTCCTTGCAAGTCCGGGGAGTAATCCTGATCAAAGTACACCCTCTGGCCCTCAAATTCAATGTCTCGTTGTTTCCATGCCTGTTGCAGTATTATTTGTTTGACACTGAAATCCAGGAATCGCACAGTGATGGATCTCGGCGGTGCTGATGTCTCTTTTGGCTTAGGAGCAAGGGCTCTGTGCGCTCTTTCGAGTTTAATTTCCGTATCTCCCGGTACCTTTAAATTCGTGTGTAAGAGAGCGGTTATGAACGACATCATGTCGTCCTTCTCAGCTCCCTCTCTTATTCCGTACATCCTGATATTATTGCGCCGAAGTCGGTTTTCCATGTCATCGCATTTTGCTGCTAAACTAGCCTCTCTCCTGAGTAAGTAGCCCACAGCCCTTTCTTGACGTATGCTTCTTTCTTCCGTGGCGCTCACTCTATTTTCTGCCGTTGTTATTCTTTCATCCAGTTGCACTATTTGCTTTAATCGGATATCTTGTATGTGCAGCTACGATAAGTAATAAGGGTATCTTTATCTTGAGTTCTGTGCCAAAGTGCGTTAGCATTTTTCGCTCAGGGGTCATTTAGATGCTTCTTATGAGACTTGTGTTTTGTTTTGGTGAAAATGGTTTGTATCGTCAGTTAGCTGAGATTCTTCCCGTTAATCTGGTATAACACATTAATAGGTTCTTAAATATTAAGATGCCCTGAGACACAGTGTCGTGAAAAAGAAAGAGAAAGCCCCCGCCGAGGGGGGCTTTGGGGCTTAACAGGAAGCTGTTTCAATTTAAAAGGTTAAAGACCTCTTTAACCTTTTCCAAGGAGACAAGTCACAATTTGGTGAACATTTGGTGGATATATAAATTATATTTAGATATTATTATTATTATATATATATATATATATATATATAGAAAAATGGGAATTTAAATGTGGATCTGCCACAACATTCAACATCTGCCGCTCCTCCTCTCATTAAACCTCTCATTACACACACTCGATGATTTATAAGCTATCTGTGTTTGAGCAAACAATCCTGAGAGTAATTTAAATATCCTCTTGGCATTAGGACAGCAGTCTGCTCTCTGCAATCATCCTGTTCTTGGACAACTGATAATGCTTACTGCGTAGAAGAGGATACAAATAGTGAGCATGCCAAATCGACTTTTTACTACAATATTTATTATGCAACAGTTAGTTTGAGCAAAGGCTAAAACCCAAACAACATTTGTGTGGTTTGCACATGCTGGTAGGTCCAAGTTCCCTGACAACTATTTAGCAATACCAGCCAGTCTTTGAACGCTTTGATGATAAATAAATTACAGGGCCGCTAGAAAACCTTATAATTAGACAAAAAAGCCAGTAGATGAACGTTTTCTTTTCGATTTGAAGTAGTTAGGTAGAAAGAAAATAGTCATGAGTCTTTCCAAACATTCTCTTTGTACTTAGTTGATTATCGGGACAATGATTTCTGGAAAAAGACCACCAACTGCTGTTGAGTTTTTGAAGACATTTTTTGCCATCCGTCACTCTGTTTAGAGTTGACAATAGTTTACCCTAAGGGTTCGTGTCCCTTCGTGTTACGCTTTGTTAAGATTGACCAGTGGTATGAAATTTCTCTCAGTATCTAAACATTCAGGACGAGAATTAGCTTTGCCTTTTAAACAGACAAGTTGTTTAAACTTCTATTGTTCAACTCCCATATCACCATGAACTGGTTCTACTCTTCATGTGTTAATGCTGCTTTAGAGGGTTTAGTGAGAGATTTAGACCAGGATTGTAACTAGGATGTGTCATGGTTACTGTTAGCATTGGGATTATACTTTGGCAGCCAAATTCATTCCCTCTTCTTCCCTCTGTTTTTTCCATGTCTCAGATCCGGGTGTACATCAACTCCATTGTGGGCGGAGACTCTCACCGCCTGGACCTGATCGCCTTGCGCTTCATCTCCGTGAACTCTATCATCGACCCCTGGGTCTTTATCCTCCTCTCCCCCAGCGTTCTGCACTTTTGCTGGTCCTTCATTTGCAGGGCCTCCCTGGGAGTCTCCAGGGGATCCATTTTTAAATCATCCATGGCCAAAGAGAACTCTCCGGCGAACCTCGAACTGTGTCCACCTACGTTAGTGTACACCGAGGACTTTCCCTCTGGGGAAACCCTATGACCATAACAGTTCTTTATTATTCCATAAATATATATGTATTGGACACATGATAAAGCGAGTACGTTTCCTGGGCCACAACATCCCTCCCATGTGGGGGGTGTTATCTATTTTATGGATGTGTTTCCGTAAGATAATGGCCCTCACTGTGACTTCTTGCCAGACACTTGGGATTTCCTTCTACTCCTAGCATTTCAGCTAAGTGTATGCATGTTGACTGCATACGGAGTGTTTAATTCAAGTGCAAAAGCCACTTTTGCTTGTATGTTATGCTAATTAATCAATGGAATGAAGAGGCTGCTGATGGAAGCTAAAAGAGACTTCATTCAGGATCGGGAATCGACAAAGGACTGTGGTCTGTTCATTGGAGGAGCTTGTGGCAGAATACAACATACATCTATGTATGTTCAAAAAGGACTTGCTGTACATGTCTACTTTGATTCAAATGCTGTTTTCCAAACTAACATGTCATTGTATAGAGCACACTCAAAGACAAGAGTCAATATGGGGTGAAAACAAATCAGGATAACAAAAAGTAAGCGTATTCAGAACTAAATAAGAAGATACATCAAGAAGAGTTAGCCATTTTGTTATCAAATGTACAGAAGGGAGTCGGTTTGCAACAGGAAAGCATTGTAATGCTTGTGCATCTCACTAAAGCATACCTAGATACAATCTAGACATGAGACATGTTCATACAAGTCCAAATGAGAGCTGATATTAAATATTCCAGGCACGACTTTCTTTGAACCTCAGATTTCAACCCCCGGTCTGCTTTGGTAACCTTTCCCCTCGCTCCACTACCAGACTCCAGCTGGAAAGGTCAAAGGTCAAAAATCCTGGAGCCGGGTCAAGGCTCAGAAAGTTTTGACAGAAAAGTTATGTGGATCATGCATTTATATACACCATTGTATCATACTGATAAATCATCATAAGTTCTTCATAAGTTACCTTTTGACTTTTACAGATCAGGTTCTCTAAATGTATCATCAAAGGATAAACTATTCCCTAAAGTAAATTCAGCTGGAAGTTAAAGGTGCCCTGTGTAGTTTTGTTCAGTATTGTTCAGTATTACTCAATGTCCCCATATCATCTAATGACAGTATTTTATAAAACACTGCCAATTGGCACTACCATTGATCAAAAACCACTCGGTTCCTTTTTATGTTTCTGGAGTTTTATAATATTTATTTAAAATAATGTTTGAAAGCTAATTATCATTTACTAAATATCATTTTATTGTACAGAATGTGGAGTATCGAGCCTATAGGTTCCTGATATAAATTGTCTGTTACCCATTAAAAAGCACCATGTTTTGTTTATTATGGGACAGAACTTCTTGGCAGGTCCTTTGTTCTCTTTCTTTGTTTAAAAGTTATTTGAAAACTATGAAAAGAGCACCCCTTATTGTTATCCATCAACTTTACGACTGAAGTGCCATTTAAACTGCATTCGTTTTACTGGGGAACATCTTGAAATGTTATTTTCAATGCGTGTTTTTGCAGAACACCACCATTCATCAGGGACAGACTATGTCCACTTAAGTAGACGCTAATAGCCCAGATGGAAAACGTCATGGTTTCTATCCTTGTGCTGATTGTTCAAACGTGTTTAAATGCCAACTAAAATGCTGGTTCTTCAAAGCCACCTATGTTATATTATGACATTATAATGATGTTGGTTCTAACTGAATTGAACTAGAACTAGATGAAAAAGCAGGTTGTTTCTCCACTTTTACATTTGTGCAGCGGTAAAAGTAACACATGTTGGATTCATACAGGGTTATGTTACACAACACCATGGGAATTGTACTATAAAAGAGTGAATCAAATTCAAACTGGGCTCAAGTGTTGACAAGAAAATAAGCTACTACAGATTTTAGCAGCTCATAAATCTCTCGAAAGTAGATAAACATTGGGTTACACAACAGCAGAGGTCCAGTTTGAATCGAAAACATGTAATCCTGATGTGTATAATGTGAGAAAAAGAAACTACAAGTTCTCAAACTATATGTCTTTTTAAAAGTTGCCAGAAAATTGAGCATGAGTTAAACTTTGGGGCTGTAAGCTTTTATTTGAGAGTGTCACGGATGTGTGTATTTGAGTGTGTGTGTGTGTGTGTGTGTGTGTGTGTGTGTGTGTGTTGTGAGAACGGCTTTTTATAGCCTCTGCTGTTGGTTCTGAGCTCAGCATCAAAATGTTCAGTGTTAACGACAGTGTCTTACTGCTTCCTGTGTGAGTGCGTTTGCTTCTGTGTGTTTTCCTGTGGCATTCTTTGCTGATGTCCCCACATACATGCTTGTGAGTCCATGTGCCTACAATAGGTGCAAGCGTGTGTGTGTGTGTGTGTGTGTGTGTGTGTGTGTGTGTGTGTGTGTGTGTGTGTGTGTGTGTGTGTGTGTGTGTGTGTGTGTGTGTGTGAGATATCTACTGCAACATTAACCAACTGACCGTCTCCAGATCACTCTCTGAAAAAGGGGACAAGTCAACGACGGTTTCTTGGAAACAGGAGTTGCTGTGCAATGTAGTTTGCTAAGTTAGGACACATCTGTCTGTGTACACACACACACACACACACACACACATACACATACACATACACACACGTGCACGCGCACGCGCGCACACACACACACACACACACACACACACACACACACACACACACACACACACACACACACACACACACACACACACACACACACCCAGTTTAAACTTGAGAAGGCACAGAACGTGTGTGTGTGTGTGCGTGTGAACTCTACGGTATCACATTGCTGGTTGGAAACCAATGAATGTTTATATAAGGTTTGTAATAAATAATGCATTTATACTCTTTCTTAGTATGATTGAATGTGGAGCCATTGAAAGTGTGTGACCACAAAGCGGATATGAAACACCTTCAACATCTTTGGCAGTCTCCATCTTGTTTTTTTGGAACCGGCAGTGGCGCT
>NW_011334167.1:343141-373613 GCF_000735185.1 Notothenia coriiceps
TTCATTGAGCGCTTCAACTACAAAAAAAAGTGTTACTTCTACAGTTTTACAACTACATTTTTATATGTGTAATTCTTGGCACAATTCAAACAGCCTAAACAGCCTCATATGAGCTCTCAGACACGTTCAAAATTAAACTGTCATCGCTGTCTGAGCTTGCTGCTGAGTGCGCCATCGTGCATTTACATGCAGACGCTGGGATCCTGAACGGTGGAGCGCTGTGCCCGCAATGACGTCACACATAATTTGGCGGGATTTGAAGAATCCCCGAGAAGATCCAGAAAATGGTCAACATTGAAGGGCAGATTAATGGTTATCAAAGTACAAATATCCTAAATCAGTTCAGTAATGGTTTTCAAGGGGACAATATTTACTCAAATTGATGGGTTTGGATGATGGGGGAAACTCGTGTCACAGGCTCTTTAAATGGTGTATTATAGAATGATCACACCGGTGACAGTACTCTTCAAAGGGTTCACGAAATATGACTGCTACTCTTACTGTTTAACATTTTGGGTTACTTAATGTTACTTTATGTTAAGGTTAATAAAAATGACAAGGCTGTAATGCTAACTAACGTGCTGGCTACTAGCTAGGTGGCTAACTTGATCCAGCCACTCCTGGTCCATTCATCAGACGGGAAGTGAAAGAACGAGCAAGACCCTGCTGGTATGATAACAACCTGGTACGAAGCACACAGGCATCTTGTTAAAGTTATCTGATCTTAGCTATCTCTTAGTGGAGGAAAACAATTGTGACATCACTTACTCTGGGATTTGTAGTCTTTCTAGTTGCATATTTTTCATAGTCTTATATTTCAACAGTTTTACGACAAACTGTGACTTTTTTGACATGGACATTTTATTTTTTAAGATTGACAAACATCATATGTGTAATTCATGGCACAATTCAAACGGGATCGAAAGATAAGTTTTCTCTCTCCATTGACTTCAATACATTATTTTTCCGAAATAAGGTCCCATGGACCGGAAGTAGATGGGCGTGACTTCGCCACTCTATAAGGAGTATGTGGGAGTTCCCCTCGATTCCATTGGCTCTGGCGGTTAGAAAGAGATGTCAATCAGCAAAATCGAGCAAGGGGGGCCAGAGATATGAAAAATCCACCCAAATTACCCCAGAAGTGGGTTTCTTTTGCTAAATCTCTCTAAAAAGGTCAAATTTCACTTGTTTTGCATCAATCTTGATACAGGGTACTTATTATATGTTGTAGTTTGGATTCCTAAAGCTTTTAGTCTACCATCTCATCATTCAAGGGTGGTTTTCACTATTAGTAATTTTGTTTTTTGGACGGACACAATAATTTACAATATTTTACTGTGTTCAATCTGAATTTCCTAAAGAATAAAAACATCTACATTGATTCTGACACTTCTACATCCAACTCACAGATTTAACCTTGCTTTGAGAAAAAAGATTATTAATTTAACCCTTTTAGAAGGGTCATTTTTAGAAGGGTCATTTGTTCTGGGAATGTAATTTTCGAGCCTGAGACCTGAAAAACAGGCTCGGGGCTTAACTTATACGGCTGTTTTTAGTAGCACCATAGAGGCCAAGAATGAGCAGCTGATTTCATTCATTGTTTCCCGTCTTTGGTTCAAATCTGAGCTCATGAAGTGATTAGCAGAAAACTCCCAAGGCTGATGTCCACAAGGTTGGGAACCAGCGCATTATTACAATCCATGGAAGCCATGACTATCTCCAAGGTTCAGACATTCCTGCAGCTGCTGTCTCTGGGGTTCAGACAGGAACAATATCCAATTAAATGTGAAGGTGAGGTGACCTAACAACAGATTGTAAAGTCAATGAATGCATTATTTGATGCCATTAATTATATTAATGTCCAAATACCTCCTGTATAATATATATATAAAAATAAATGTTTAGTATATGTAAAATATAACGAGAAGACGCATAAATAAGCATTAATTAGAAATACTCAGTTAAATGACAAGTGCTTCAAAAAGTATCTTGAGTAATGTACTGCAACTTTCCACCACTGGCATTTGGCCCTTCTAGTTCCATTACGTGGCATTTTCCATTCACTTTCTATCTTAATCTCTGCTTTCCACCCACCTTTTTCTCTTAAATCTGCACCATCTATCCTCACACTTATCTCTCTTCCATTAAATCATTTTCTTCTTAGTTGACTTGAAAATAAAAGCACCTAATTTCATGAGAAGCAGTAGTTGGTTGCCCCAACGTTTTTATGCCAATGTCATAAAGCTAGCTTCCTGTTGCTCAGTCTCACAACGCGGTGGCTCAATTGTTTCCGGGAAGCTGAGAATGGCACTTAAGAGTCTTGCTTAAGGAAACACCAGCAGCTGTTAGCTGGGAGAGGGAAAATACTTAGAAAGTGACTTCTGCAGCCTCATCTGGGAAGTGGTTAAAGATAAAATTATCTCATCTGCTTATAGTTAAAATATACAAAAAAACTCTACTTATCAAGCTACTGAGGTGTGCAATGTTGTTTTGTATCTTTAAGTGTTGAACAGCTTCATGCTAATCTCACTTTTGTTTAAAACCTATCCGCATGAGATCATGACTGTGATTGTCTCCACACGCACACTTGGTCCAACGGACCAAGTGTGCGTGTGGAGACAGATTTTTTTTGTTTTGCCAGGCTCTACCGTGAAATCCAACTCGCACTATGAAACACATTTTCTTCTCGTCTCTCAGCAGCAGGAAGCGTAACACAAGTGTTATGTGAAGTGGGAGGCGTGTGGTGCAGTGGGTTGTGCGTTGGTGTTGGGATCAGGGGGTCAGAGGTTCAAACCCCACTGCAGTCAGCATGTCGTTGTGTCCCTGAGACACTTCACCCCAGATTGCCCACAGTATTGAATATGTAAGTCGCTTTGAATAAAAGCGTCTAACAAGTCACATGTCATGTAAAGTGTCTGTCAGGGTTGATCCTCTAGGAAAAAAAACTCACAAACTGCAATGTGAAAGTGATCTGTGTGCTGAGCAAATATGCCAGTCAGAGGTGACAATCTCTCTAAATCTCTGCTTGCGCCTGTTTTTCATTCAGTTTTCCACAATGTGAGAGTATTTAAAATATTCTACTTCAAAGATGCATAATTGAACCCACATGCCTTAAACTCATAACACTGGTAGGAGGTTTAACTTAACAACTTATTGAGGGTTTGTCAAATATGCCTAACATGTCCTAGCGTCTCTGACCTTATTATAAAGGCCAAAATGCCCCCAAAATTGTTTTGGGATTTAACTGCAACATTCAAATTCCATTACTGTATTTCCAATTTCATCTTTCCACTCTCTTCCTGGTTCAATGTGCGTTATTTTCTGTCCCAAAGGGGCTATTGTTTGGCCCTTTCAATTTTTAATGCACTCCCAGATAACCAGAGGCACATTATAATGACACACACACACACACACACACACACACACACACACACACACACACACACACACACACACACACACACACACATATATATTACCAGCTCCCAGTTTAATCTTGAGAAGGCACAGAATGTGTGTGTGTGTGTGTGCGCGTGTGAACTATACGGTATCACATTGCTGGTTGGAAACCAATGAATGTTTATATAAGGTTCGTAATAAATAATGCATTCATACTCTTTCTTAGTATGATTGAAGGTGTAGCCATTGAAAGTGTGTGACCACAAAGCGGATATGAAACACCTTCAAAATCTTTGGCAGTCTCCATCTTGTTTTTTTGGAACCGGCAGTGGCACAAGTCAGTGGAGCTAAGTACAGTCAAACTAATAAAACCGTCATAAAGTTAACGTTATCTTTCATGAGGTTAAATGCACAGTGAATGTCGCAAACACGGACAGCAACAAAGTCAGACTAAAACCTGGTAGTGGCCTGTCCATCACGAGTCAGTCCCACCCTTTTGGCAATGTAACTCTAAATTGGGCTATACCTTATTAAATGAACAACATGCTGCATAGATAAGGACTCTAAACAACGTTTATTAAAATATGAGACCGCAGCACCATCAGCATAATCACTAAGTGTGCTCTTTGAGTGAAATATGGTAAAAGCTTTTCTTCATCTTCCCGCAGGTCAGCAGATGGAAATGTCTTCCAATAAGTTAATGCGGCCATTCTGTGGATATATGAGGAGAGGAGAGCCGAATGTGCCTGGCGCAAGTAAGTGATTTCCACAGGATTCCCATAGGAGGAATGAATCATATATGAATGACGTTAATGTCATGACGACGTTTGCCCGCAGTGGTGAAAGGTCTGCTTACTGTCACTGGGTATCTGATAGAGAAAATGTAAGACAGGCTAGCAGCTGGACACAGACAAGATGCACATCAACAGCCTAATGAGTAAAAGGACCTATGTACTGACTGGTCATCAGTGGGTGGAAAGATAAAGGAAAGGATCTGGGAGTCTCTGCCAAATGTAGAACTCATTGAGACATTTTCACTACTGCCAAAGTTGAAATCAACAGGGATTTAAACAAATAAGGAAACAAAAGCAAAGTTATTTCAATTTCAAGTTGATGTCACGCATTTATGTAAGTGTAACTCCCTCCAGACAAGACTATGTGGATGATGAGTTTAAGAGATATAAAAACAAAAATGCATTCCTCCACTAATGTAGGGATGCCGTCAACTACAATTAAGACCAAATAAGAACACAGGTCAAACCTAAAAATAAAGATGGTTTTAGTGATTTCTTAGAAAAATTGAAATCAGTTTGACCTATGTTTAAGCCTTTCAATTCAGGGCCTCCTGTCTCCTTCCTGTGTGTCCTTGTTTCACCTCACTGTACCATCTGTTTTACTCCTGATGAGCCAGTGAAGACAGCTAATGAAGTAAGGTGATACCTACTGTGTCCTTTACCTGCCTGCAGAAGTCTGCACCTGATACACAGTGCACAGAGGAGGGCGATTATAATAAGCCACCACTTTCAAACGGACACAAATGCTTCTCACAAGATCATCTTGAGGCGTACACTGTACTCATCTCTGTCAGCTTGCTGCTATCGCCTTGTGGATATTTTGGACGTTTTTATACTTTCCACTTCAGGCAGCAATAGCGTGTCGAATACATTTTCTTTACCATAATAGTAGGCAGTGGAATAAAAGTGAATGGCATTATGCAGCACTGATTCATGTGATACATTTTCTAGTAGCTGCCTTATGATGCCATAAAGTCCTTTTTAAGAGGCATAATCAGCTACTGTTTGCTTTGCTTATACATAAGGTTCAGTGGCTTAGTGTGAGGTGAAATAGCTGTAACACTCAGCAAAAAGTAATACAAATATTTGCACACACTTCATTTACTTCGATAAACTCTAATGAATTAGTGTGGTGTGCTTGTGAAGTTGTGGATGCTATTATATGAAGCTTGATGTGGGAGCTGTGAAGCATAGCAGGCATGCAGGTTGTGACTCTGCATTTAAAGCCACAGCGGACATGCAGACCACGGCACTTTCATTAGTGCTGTCTGTGATGAAGTGCACACCAGTTTACACGGCTAGGGAAGTTATTGATTTAACCTTTGAAATCCAAAGTGACACTTTCATACCAGAGGTGCTAACAGATTGCCCAGAGTCTTACAGAGACAAATGACTGGATGATAGGTCAGCTGTGGGTTTAATTTGTACTTACGTCCACCCATCTTTACTGTTATAGTCTCCAAAATCTACTCCCTAGCTTCTGTTGTGTGTTTTTCACTAGCCAATTCAATTAGAAATATGTCAAAGTTCACTTAAACTACCCCACAAAGTGGTCTGCCAGCACTGCCATTAGCTAATCGCAGTCCTTCCCTACAGTATGTATTTATCCTATTGGCTCAGGATCATATTATACAGTAACCCAGCAGGATGGAGGACAAGTAGAAGCTTAAGGACCTCTGAAAAGGTGGTCTTGTATTATCTTCTAATTACGGCCTCTGTCCAAATGTCATCCTGATAACATAGCTGATTGCATTCTGGATCAATCACAACAGAGCTGGCTAACCAATCAGAGCAGACTGGGCTCTGGTTTCAGACAGAGGGTGAAAAGAGGTGCTGCAGCACAGGCAGTATAAGAAAAATAAAGAGCTTTTTGAAACATTTATACCAGTCATCAAAATAAGTAGCTAAAAAGGCAAAGTCT
The DNA here is from genome assembly GCF_000735185.1 of Notothenia coriiceps. Lineage (NCBI taxonomy): Eukaryota > Metazoa > Chordata > Actinopteri > Perciformes > Nototheniidae > Notothenia > Notothenia coriiceps. The sequence goes on from NW_011334167.1 coordinate 349,256, forward strand.
ATTACTTGGCATCAGAACAGCCCATAGTCTATTGTATTATTTATGAATAGCTGCAGGTCCACAGAATGCCACCATACAAAGATATATATCAGATTGCATTACATATACGGCTAAATGTATATGCTCTGGGTGATATGTTGATATACTTTGTTAGTTGTTTTGTTTGAAAGTCCGTAAATGTGTTCTAACACAATTTATATCACTTACAGTACAGTAGCTACATTTCACTCTCTGTAATGGATATATCCTAACAGGAGATGCTCCACTCAGTATGGTCTATGATATGTTTCTGATTCCACACAAAAATATCATTTTCCTTACTATTATTTATTTAAATTTGTTCTTCATTTTGAATATGCTTTTATCTTTCTTGGATTCAAGAAAATTACCCAATTTCAAGATACCTCATGATGTACCATAATGTAATTACATTTTCATATATTCTCTATTTAAGTTCTTCGTCTCTTCTTTATGCCAAGTTCATTGCTATTTTATCCATTCACTTATTTTTGTTATTTATACTACAATACTATCATTCTGTCCCCTGTAGGGATGGGCCTGCGGGCTGGGTTTAAGGGGGTTTTAAATCAGAAAAAAACTGTGCGGTGTCTTCTTAAATAAAGCATTGTTTAAAATACAAAAGAAAGACTTTCTAGATGTGGTGACCCCTGTGTATCAATGTCAGGTAAGACCCTAGTCTGAATAATCAATATCTGCCTCAACTCCTTATCTGACTCATTAAGCTAATTAACACCAATTAAGTCAATTAATTGCTGTTGCTTTCAATGAGGAGTCCATAGTAGATTCAATTTAGCCATACATGAAGAAACAAAGGTCAGCTGTGAGCAGTCAAATTGGACATAAGGGTGTATTTATGATGAACGTGTAAAAGCATGCATGTGCTGTCATCTTACCACCAGGGGCAGTGTGCAGATGATGAAGATGATGGTCATGAAGACCAGCAGGATGAGATGCTCCACCTCCTCCGCCATGGACATGGCCTTGCGTTCGCCGTTGGATCTTGTGGTGCCCATCACAGACCCTCCACTCCTCCTCCTCCGCTGGTACATCCTGAACAGTTGGTACACCACGAACCCATTGCATGCCACTATAGCTAGCACCAGCACCAGCATCAGGGTGGCGTACAGCTTAGCATAGGCCCGGTCCTTCGGTTTCTTAGGGTTCATGTCGATGAAGCACCACGTGCCGGGGCAGTATTGTACATATTCACCGAACCCAGCGAAAGGCAGGAGGCAGAATAAAATACATAGCGAAAACACCACTGGGATTGATATGTAGGCACATTTCTTGGTGACGTGCCGGCTGTACAGGAAGGGGTACCCAATAGCGAAGCACCTTTCTAGAGCCATAGAGAAGAGGAGCGACATGGTGGCCAGGCTGAAGAAGGTCATGCTGATTCCAAAGTACGAGCAAACGCTGTGAGACTCAGGCGACATCCCCATCAGGGTGGTGTTGCGCGCATACGACAGCTGCACCAGCGGGCTGATGAGGCAGGTCCCCGCCAGGTCCGTGACCACCAGCGCTGTGATTAGGACGTGAAACAACGAGCGCCGCCAACCCTCCCCGGACCTCATGGCCCTTCGTCTTCGGATCTCCAGTATCACCAGGGCAGCCACGTTTCCGAAGATGCCCGCGGCGAACATGGTGGCGCTGATCAGCGGGCTCTTGATGCCGTCGATGTGGTGCTTGCTGTGGCACGGATCGTCATCTGTATTCATCGTGGCTGAATACGAGCTAGATTTAATCAGAAAAACTTGCCCCAGGGCGTCAGAAATGTGTCCTTAAAAAGTTGTCTGGAGCCATCCTGATACAGAAAGGAAAAAAAGGAACATTTATTTAGATTTACAGCTTTTAAAATCAGTCTGTTCTTCATTTCCTTTACCCACAGAAGATTAATTGTCAACTCCTACATTAAATTTAGTTGCAGCTCTAAGAGAAACCTGAAGTGAAAACATATCACAAGTGATAGCAAGTTTCAGATTTGTTATGACATTGTTACTGCTTCCTAATTTGAAGCCAATTTTGAAACCAAAACTAACCAAACATCTGTTGGCCACATCTGTCGATTCATCAAAAAAGACATAGATGAGATTGTAAGTCAAATTTAGAGAAGGCTTCATATGAGTGCTATGTTCAAGTAGTTTCAAATGAACCCTAACTGGCATTGGCCTGAGGAGATTTGTCAAGGATGTTTTCTCGTCTCCCTTACGTTTAGACTCTGTTTGGACTCAATGTCAACAAAGTCCACTACATACGCCACTCTAATTCCATGTTTGCAAGTCTTTGTCTAAGTGAAACTGATCGCATGCATACACAGAGAAGGCAGAACATCTTCTTCCTCTCATAAAAAGGAAAACGTTGCATATACTGAAAGAACGTCACAAACTGTGCTGCCGTATGAGATGTGAAACCCAACATTGTTCCTCTTCTGTCTCACCACTTATTCAGATATCAGCTGACAGGCTGAACGGTCAGCGGCCAAGTGTTCACACACAATTTCATGCTCTTATTGCCAGTGTGCTTAATCTTGAGAAATGTTGCATGACAAGCTCTCTCAGGAAAAAATGTGGAAACCTTTATCCATTCTAAATTAATGGGTATATATAATATGATTAATGGATAAAAAGCAGAGACAGATCATAACCAAGTTCAGACCTATGTGACCACAATCGAATAAGGACACGCAAATCATAGCAACGGAATGAATAACAAATAAAAGAGCAAAACTCATTGTCTCTGTGATGCTGAGACAGATGCACTGTCTCCTACGATGTAAAACATTCAATGACATGAGAAACATTTACTTGACAAGTCTTTGATTTCAGAATTTAAAGTACCCTTAAAATCACCATTTGCACATAATTTACTGACTTTTTTGGAAGGATAAGTAACTCACCTACTTGCTCTGTCCGGTGTCCACCCTGAACCTGTAGTGCAGGGCTCACTGAATCGGTGAGAAAAGACACCAACAACCGTGGAGATGTTAGATGTTTGCCACACAGCGGAGGAGACAGGTGTGTCCAGGTGTTGGGTCCGCGTTTTGGAGAAGTTGAGGGCACGAATGATACTGTAAAATCAGTAGAGAAAAGTTGTACAAGTTTAGATTTATGTGGGGGGAAATGCTGTTGCATGTATACAATGTGTGCCGAGTGTAAGATTGACTACAGACTTACAAAATGACTTAAGTCCAGCTCTGACAGAATGAGCGTTTTTCAGTGAGAAAGGACATTTCACATTTGCGAGTTTTCTTAATTGAGTTTCGCAGTAGAGCCGCTGTCACATCCGCGTGGACTTAACAGCGGTGAAACGCATCCAAATAATAAAGTTCTTACCTATTTGACAACCTTCTCCCCGTAGTATAGACCGTAAAGTCAGTGTGTTAATCCAGTTTTAGTCGCACGGCTGATAAAATGTATCCCAATGTGTCCTTTGTTCCACTTGAAGAAGCTCTGGTTTAAAGGTGAGCTGTGCAGAAGGCGAGGCGCGCTCGGCACTGTGCTGCGGTAAGGATGAGTGGCCCGGGTTAGGGAGCGAGGCGGTGACGTCACAGGGAAGGTTACACCCACCCCAAGATTCAAGCCTCTCCTTCAAAATATACTAGATAATAACAAAAGCGCAACCTGTAGTCAAATGTCATAATATATTAAAAATTCAAGATTAGTATTGTTTCTTTGAATTAATTAAGGATTTAGTCAATAGAATGCAGTAAAATAGTAAAATATTGAAATTGAGATACACAGAGCCCAGGGTGCTGTCATCAGATCAACAGTTGCAAATCCTGAATATTATATTCAAGATGATAGGAAACAATAATCAGCATGTCTGCTTACTGGAAAACTATATTTGTATTGCCTTTTTTTGCTTATCAATTACTTATTACTATTAACCCTCCACACTGTTGGCAGTTCATTTCCTGTTTTAAAAGGAATTAATCATTAATCGCCTCATTGCAGAACACAATGTTATTATTTTGCCCCGTAATCCTGATAGACACAAGAAAACTCCACATTGGCAGCAACCTCAAAACTATAGAAAAACTACAGTTGTAGGAACTATACTGTACAATAGTCATTTACATATTTATAACTTTGTTTGTTTTGGATAATAACAAAATCTATATTAAATTGTTAACAGGGAATCTGTCTCCCAAATGTGCATGGCTCTGTGCAGATGTCCTGGGCTGTTAACTGCAAGGAATCTAGGTGTGACCCTAGATAACAAACTGTCCTTCACTGCAAATATAGCTGCTACAACCCGCTGCTGCAGATACACTCTTTACAACATCAGGAGGATACATCCCCAGCTGACCCAGAAAGCAACGCAGGTTCTGGTCCAGGCTTTCGTTATGTCACGCCTAGACTACTGCGACTCCCTCCTGGCTGGTCTACCTGCATGTGCCATCCGACCTCTACAGCTCATCCAGAATGCAGCGGCTCGTCTGGTCTTCAAACTTCCTAAATTCTCCCACACCTCGCCGCTCCTCCGCTCCCTGCCCTGGCTTCCGGTAACTGCTAGAATCCATTTCAAGACAATGGTTCTTGCGTACCATGCTGTGAATGGATCTGGCCCTTCCTACATCCAGGACATGGTTAAACTGTACACCCCAGCACGTGCACTCCGCTCTGCATCAGCCAAACGACTCGCTGCACCCGCACTGCGAGGGGGACCCAAGTTCCCATCAGCAAAAACACGTGGGTTTGCTATCCTGGCTCCAAAATGGTGGAATGAGCTCCCCATTGACATCAGGACAGCAGAAAGCTTACACATCTTCCGGCGCAGACTGAAAACTCATCTCTTTGGACTCCACCTCGAGCGATAGAATTATTAACAAAGCACTTATATACTAATAAAGGACTGGCTTATCTAAAGCCAGTTGAGTAGCACTTGAAATGTTTTAGCTCTATGAAACCTGATGTACTTATATGATTCTGTTTTCTTCAAGTTTGTACCTTCCTGGTCGAACGCACTTATTGTAAGTCGCTTTGGATAAAAGCGTCAGCTAAATGCAATGTAATGTAATGTAATAACTTAATATTAAAATAATAACAACAATATGATATGTTGGGAATGTCAAGAAATGTCTTGTATGTAAGGGTGGACAAACTGTATGTTGACATAAGTCCTGTTTTCCCTCCCCTATGACTATAGAATTCAAAGGACCCGGCATGAAAGATGTTTGTTTTCCTGTGTGTCTTCATGTGTGGAGATTGCCTATGTTCCTGGGTGTCCTCCCACATGCACATACAGTAGATATGAGGCTTTAATTTCCCATTGGGATCAAAGTGTTTGTTTTGTGTACTTCATGCACCATTGACACACTGAACTGTCTCCGTGTTTAACCAGTATAACAATGTTGTGTTTTTCTCTTCTTTGCAGGCTTGTGCCGGGCTTCATCTTGGGGGATAACATCGCCCGTAAAGGCATACTGCAACTAAATGCGATTAAATGATGTTATAATTGCCTTATTTCATTCTTTCAATAGAAAAAGCCAAAAAGGCCATAAAAAGGGCCATGATGCATGCTGAAAGCTCCTGAGTGCTGTTTCAGACCCATTAGCGCACTCTTAGCTGTGACATACTGCCATCATTGCTTCCTCACGTCTTTCTGTCTTGCAGTGCTTCGGTTGTTGAGGTATCCATTGCATGACACAAACACGCAGTAATTCATATACAGTACATTTTACTGCCTGACAAGTTTATTTCTAGTTTCGACAGTTCTCGTCCCACAGGAATCCTACTCGCTTTTTCTTCCTTCCTGCCTCCCTACATTTTTATCTTCCTGTTGCTTCTCTTTCTTTGGTCTTCTATGTCAATCTCTCCCTTCACCCGTCTCTCTGCCTCTTGTTACCATTGCTCTATTTTTGTAGAGGCCTCTTTTACCTTGTCCTCTGCCCTCGCTGACTTACTTGCCTTACTTTACCCTTGTTTCCTTTCCTCTTTCCTTTAAAAAAAAATCCAATTAGTTAACTTCCCTTTTCCTTCCTTTCTCCCCTTCCTTTCCTTTGCTCCCTTTTCCTTCCCTTTTCGTTTTTCTCTACTTTAATTTTACCATTTTTTTCTTGTCCTTTCTTTCCCTTTTCTTTCTTTCATTTAATATATTTTCTTTCCTATTCGACATCCCTTCCATTTTCATTTTTCCTCGTGTCTTCCTTTCTTACCTCACTATCAATTTAACTTGCCTCCCTTTTTTTCTCGTAGATGTATTTCTTTAATATCTTTACGTTTATACTCTTTTCCTTTCCTATCAAAGCAATGCCAGGCAGCAAGTCTCTACAGTGAACCAATTGTTTCCATGATTTTCGTCGTGAATTTATTATAGATTAAATCACTATTGTAACCTTATTCGTCAGAAAATTGGCTTTTAATCAAAACTGTTCTCGAAGATAACTTTAAACAGAATCAGAAAACCAGTTGACTCGTGAATACTAAATCCACACCCTTAGAATTCTGCTAACACTCCAGATTTGTGAGACTTCCTGAACCACCCTTGAGTCAATATGGATCCAGCTGATTATGGAAATACTCTCCTGGGAATCTTAAGTGATCCTATCTGAGTGTATGTTCTTTATTTAGAAGCAATTCAATTATTTATTACGGTCTTAATCCTCAAATCCTCTGCTGGTAAACAGCCTTTGTTTGGAGTTTGGCATCATCTAAAGGGCTGAACAGTGCTGTATTCCCCCCCCCAACACACATACACACACACACACACACACACACACACACACACAAACATACAGGGTCCCACAGCAAGGCTTTATTCCTTGCATCACTCCTTTATGTCAACATGATACATGGCATTGTGTCTGTCCTGCTGATGGCCCTTGTCTGAATTATTGATGAGTTCATTGTTTGATCCTGTAATTACACACTGAAACCCAGAGAATAAACATCACCACCATTCCTACACTTCTCAAACTGTGTGAGTGAAATTTGATAAATTGTGTATTCATACTACTATCCAAATGTAAACATGAGCAGATCAGTCTGTGTATTCTACTGAATGGTAAAAATGGTGGACTTACTGTTAACACGTTTCACATGTTCAAAACAATACATTTTGGTTTTCACAGGCTAAATTAATATAGTAAGATATATTTGATCTCAAGCTGACCTTTGGCGCCACCTACAGGTTGCTCTGGGTAAGTGCAAGCATCAGCTGTATTGATTCATGAACATTAGAAGGTATCTTGAAGTGTGGCTAACCTGAGAGTTAGGTCCTGGGAAAGTTTCAATACCTTTCAAAATGTTGGTCTAACTTAGCAAATAATGTGTATTTTCTTTCGGTAATTGTATTTTAATGAAATAGGAGTTGTGCGTATAGTTTTAACAGCATGTTATATTAAAAAAAGAGATTCCTGGCAGACATGATTTAATGCTCGGCCTGGCCTGGGCTATATCCATCTGCCCTCAGTCTGCTCTGCAGCATGCTCAACAGTTTCAAGTTCCCTGAATTTGTGTTTGTTTTCTCCCCCCTTGTCCCCTGTAGGAGGCTTTTCTCTCCTTTGACCCTTCTTCCCTGGATGTACCTACCCAGTCCAGGCGTCCTGTCTTTCACAAGGCTCTCCTCTTATCTCTGCTTGCTCTGTTTGAATGTGTACTTTAGAATTGTCTCCTGTGTTTGTATATCTATCTCAACAGGTCTTTGTGGTGGAGAGGAGGTTGTGTGGCTCAGGATCTTCCTGTTTCTACAGCACCTGGAAGTTGCTCAATGTCCTCCTCTAATTTTACCAATGGTCTGTCCACCCTGATAAAACGATCCCTCCTCTGATGCTCTTCCTGGGGTTTTGGATAGTTCTTTTTTTTTAACCTGTTTAATTATATTTTGGACGCTTTTCTTTATCCAAATGAATGGATAGAGTGTTGTATGCTCCCATATTTTTTAATTCCTTTGAACATATGTTTATAATTACAAAGAAAAAGGATTGTACGTTATTGTTTTCTCTTACAAACAGACCGAAACCAAAAGAAGTTCATTTTACATTGATACAAAACAGAGAGAAAATCAGCAAATCCTCACCTTGAATACGCTGCAAGCAGAACATTATTATTTTGTAGCTTTAAATATGACTGGAATACTAGTTTAATATTATTAAAAAATGTATTTAAATAATCAATGTTAAGCTTTAGTTTTAACCCTGTACGTGTTGCATGCTGCTATATGCTGTTTCGGCCAGTAGATGACGCCCAAGTTCAAGTATTAGAAACTTGCAGCCATTGCCTTTAATGAGAGAAAAATCGATTTCATTAAAAAAGTGAGTTTTAAATGTTAAGTGCTAAAAGAAAAAGCCTAATCTTTGGTGGTTCAAATATTATTCTTGATATGTATCTGTGTTAAGGAAAATATAAAGTGCACAGTCGTTTTCACTTTTATTTTGATAAACGTCTTTCAAGGAAATTCCCACGTGTGCGTAAAAATTAAACAATGTCTCTTTTTCATTGTTGTGAAAAAGATAGAGTTACATCCGGATTAAAAACGCTCTATTTGTATTTTTCTCTAATACGAGCCAGATGTTGCGTGCATGCTGTCACTCAACCCGAGCCCGACCAATCAGAGCGCGCCTAAGCTCCTCCCTCCCTGCCGAGGCTCTCCGGAGAGGAGGAGAGATCTCCCTCTTTCTGCTGGCCGCTCTCAGTTCATCGGAACCTCTCAGAGTGTCAGCCCGGCTCTACAATGGAGAGAGGGGCAATGCTGGCGGTGTGTGTGCTGTGCTGGAGCGGCACGGTGTGTGTGGTGACGGCCATCCAGAGGACTGACATGTTCCCGTACGGCTCTCTGAGCGGAGACCAGATCCTGGCAGAGGGTGACGATGAAACCTCCAGAGTGCTGTCCCTGCCCAGACCCGTGTACTTCTACGACTCCTTGTTCTCACAGCTATATGTAAGTTCACTTCATCAGCACTCATCTGCATGCTTGGTACTCTCAGAAAGTTATGCAATCAAAGCGTGAACACTTTTTGCAGGAGAAGTTTGCAGCTGTTGGATATTTTTATGGAGCGGTTTATTAGCATGTGTACATGGGAAAACTCTAGTTTTTCTTCTGGTGTAAAGTCTGTCAATCGATCATAAATTAATCCCCTATGCAGTATGTTAGAATAATATACATTTTTCGAGCATGTTGATTCCTCAACTGTCAAAATTGACTGATACTTAACAGATGTTGATCTGGTCAACTGGTGATAAGAATAAATCGAGCTTGTAAAGGATTCCCACTGCACTATGTATCAATATACACTTGAGAAGGTTTCATTTCGAAAATAAATGAATCTCATGTCTGTGATTGATAGATTGATACATAACAGATGTTGATAGTCAACTGGTGACATTGACAAATTGTGCGTTTAAATGATTCCCACTGCAGTATGTTAGATTATAAACGTCTATATTGGATTTAATTTGAAAATAATATAATCTCATGTTAGAATAATTGATACACAATGTCATTAGGAATAAAGGGTCTGTATCAAATTCCAGCTAATTGCTGTTAGCCCAGTGGTGGAAAGTAACTATACTCAAGTATTGTTCTTGAGTACTAATTCAAGATATTTTTCCATTTCAGAGGGATGGATATAAAACATTTAACTTCTCTGCATTTATTTGGCAACTATAGATACTCTACAGATTCAAACTACTTATACAAACAAAAAAATCAACGAATACACTATGTTGTAATACTATAGGCTTAGTACAAACCGCTGAGTGTCGCTTTTAATGACACTTGCTATACACATCACTGCTGCATTAGTCATTCCTCATTACACGGAGAAATACACCAAGAGGAAGTTGAGTTGAATGTGGTTTGAATGTTTCTACATCCTTGAAGTCTAGGGGTTCATTATGTGGTTCTCGGGGTCCCTGAGGGGCCTCCAGCAGTGCCCACGGAGGTTCCAGTGGTTTATGAGGGGGTACGGGTTCATTGGGAGGTTCTTTGGGTTCATGATGGTGTTTTACATATTTACAAGAAGATTATGTGTATGTCCGTTCACTTCTTATTTTTAATGGGCTGTTTCAATCAACACCTTCTAGACCCGGCCCTAGTATTAAACTGCTTGTGGTGATTATTAATAATTGTCTCTCTCTGTCTATAGGTGGCTACCAATGGTATCATATCAGGCCAGGACCTGCCGATGGAGAAGCAGTACGTAGACGACGGCTTCCCAACGGATTTCCCCGTGGTGGCTCCATTTCTGGCTGACATCGACACCAGCGGAGGGCGAGGTCAGATCTACTACCGCGTGACCGAAACTCCCAGTGTACTCAACAGAGTGGCCCAGGTCTGTATGTCTATTGAATATCCATTGTCTTCATGGCGTTAATGTTACTCCCTTGACCCACCACACATTCATTTGAGCTATCGACTATCCGTTTGCAATCTAGTGTCATATTTGACGTGGGGGTTATTCCATCGGAAATTTGTATTTCATAATTCAAAATGGCCAGCCAATAACTTTATACATGATTGAAAAAGAACTCAGAAAATGACATGTTGAGATGAATACGTTCTGAAAAATAATTAACAACGGATCTGAATTCTTTCCTTTTTTCAGTTCATCCATTAGTTCAACCCATTGTACACTCCATCTTGTTTCTTTTTTTTTACTTCATTTCCATCATTCATTCATTCATCTGCTCACCCAGGAAGTACATCGAGGGTTCCCAGATGCCAAATTCACGCCCACACATGCTGTGGTTGCAACATGGGAGAACGTGGCTGCGTACGAGGAGCCAACCCGAACCAATGGACCTTCAAACAAGGTAAGATGGATAGGGGGGTTGAGAGTTTTAGCTCCAGGCCCCCCCCCCTGTCTCTCTGTGTCATGATTTATGACTGGATGAGTTCATCGTGTAATCCCACAAGTATGTTTTGGTCATTGTGAGAGACACAATCCCAAATTCCTAGAGGATGTGCATCACTTTTAATCAGCCTGGGGTGGGGGGTCTATTTGTAATTCCCCTTCCCCTCCTAATCTGCCTCTTAACCTTTTCAAAAGGTCAGAGGTCATCTTAAAGGGTCATCAAAGTGCCCCCTCCCTGACTCGTTATCCCCTCACACACAGGTAGACACAAACATGCCTGGACCATTAATGCTTTCATGCTCTGTTGGACTTCAATTCCCTCCCTGTTTGTCAGCCACTCAACAGTTAATAACCTGGTTGACCATTAAAGTGCTCCTCTTCAGCTACACAAATTACACTTAGAGTTCAATTCAACGTTTTACATTCTACCACACAATTCGACTTTTCTTTTTGCTGTGGATGTTTTACTGCAGTATGACAGGAAAATCTTATTCCGACTAAAAAACAAGCTAATGCAAGACACAATAAACAGAAAGTAAAAAATCAATAATAAGATTAGTTATATTCGTGTTTGAGTACCATTTTTAATGAGGTGACTAAAACAGTGCTTTCTATACAGTGATAAGCACCTGTCCCTTTCCCTTCAGGCAGCTATTCTCACTCGGCACCCCTCTTTAAACTCTCCCGCGGGCCCCTGGGGAGGCACGCCTTACAGGAGGCGGGTAACACTTTAATTTACACATCCGTAATTTTCTAGGAATTCTCCTGGAAAAAGGCGTGTGATTTGTCACTAAATATAGGGAAAATAGGAATTTTCTTGCACTCGAAGCACAAGTAAATGGTTGCTTGTAGACCTCTGTCGCATTTTTAACATGTTTAGCTTACAAAAAGGGGGGGGGGAGGTGGCTCAATGAGACTAATAATCGTCATCCCGATGAACATTAGCCGCCTTTAGCTTAGCCAAGCCACCGTGATGCAGTTTGTTTATAGCATAACTAATAATGATTGAATGTACACTTAAAATGTACGCTATTTTGCTACCTTCCAGGGTTGGTCTGTGTAAAAATGTCATCTCAACACACATCTTTCAAACGTACACTTACCGTGTGTAATGCAGTCTTGACCAAACACTGTTACCTTGACGACATCACAATGACATTTTTAGAGTCACCCATGGAAAGCTCCCTCCAAAGCTACAGAGGACATTGTGCAACTGTATTCATTTGAAGTGTATCAATTAACAGTTAATCCATGTTCTTTCAAATGAATACCACATGTATTGTTCTCAGAAAAGAAGTGTCACCTAAAGCAGCACTGAAGACTTTGTTTGCCTTAGTCTTTAGGAGAGTCTCCAAGTAAAGCACTGAACTTATCGATTAAACAAACAGTGCTTTGTTGTTCCTGGTTTGCAGCAAGTGGGAGGGAGGGATGAAGGGAGTGGTAGACTTAAGGAAATACCCCCCAGGAGACCTCTGGGTCTCTCCCTGCCTCATCTGTTTGTCCTTTTTCTTTACTCTCTTGGTCTGGTTTCTTTTATGCCTCCCCCTTTCTTCCTGATTGATTAAAAGCTAAACATTCAAACAGCATTAAGCTTCTTAAGACGCTTCTCAAAGGCTCTTTTTGATCGACTTTGAACCTCAAATATTGGAATTAAGTCTATCCAGTGTTCCTAATTAAAGACTGGCGTCCACCTATAGTGCACAATGTATATCCATGTGCTAAGAAAGAGTGGTGTTGTTGTTCGAAAGGGTCCATGGTGCTTTTCAGATCGCAGCAGTCTGGGATTTGCTTCAGTGGCTCTTTCTTCGGACTGATAGCATCTTCCTTTGAAGCGATTAGCCAGAGGTGCTGGGTGGGGTGCATTGGGGGTAGAGTGGTATGTGTGTGTGAACTGATTAACCTGAGGTGTGTGTATGAGGGGCTGGGGGAGGGGGCAGGCTGTGTGGTGTTTGGGGGTCGGATGTGGAGGTGCAGGAGGGAAGAGAAAACAGGGAAATAGAGGAGAGAAAAGTTCACATCCCCAAAAAAGAGTTGTGTTTTCTATGAAATTAGTCCTAAAGAGGCTATTATCATAATTGGAAAGTAATTGCTTCATTTGAAACCTATAACACACACTCTGTTGTATCTCCTACCATGTAGCCCAATTTGCTAATGACCAGAGGTATTTACTCAGAGAATCTGGCCTTCTGTGTGTCGATGCTTTTGGAAGTGTCGACAAGGCTTTACTTTGAGCAGCATATTGCTAATCCTCCTTCACACGAGCACACCTGTCATGTTAGTGGATGCTGTTACACAGCAGCAACTTCCCCCACCGTTAACGTCATTATTCTCAGCAACAGAAAATAACCTCTCCATCCACAGAAAGACAAAGAGAATGTCCATGTTGATGCTAACGCTAACTTGCTTTGGTTTATGTTCAAAAACCTGCAAAACGGAAACCACTTCAGCATATTCGTGATATCATGATGAAAAGTTGTAATCATAAGCCTGTCAATATCATTTTGAACATGTTAGTATGTTGATGCTACGTTAGCATATAGCTTAAAGTAACGCTTGTCTATGTATTCCCTACAGAGCTGCTAGCATGTCTGTATGCCAAATCTTAATATATTTATTTTACATCGGATAACTTTGAATATGGTAAGAAGGACGTTTTTAGGTTATGTTTATCTATGTTATTTAAAAGAAAAATGTCTATTAAATACCCCTCTTCGGGTCCAAAATAGCTACATCTAATGCAATAGTTGCAACATTAGAAAGGAAATAGTACTGAGTGGTGGTAAAAGGAATGCTACAATATACACATTATTGCACATCTAACCTCAGGTGCCCTTTCCTGTGAGACATTCTTGTATATGAGCAGCAATTTCAAGTGGAATGTGATTTTAAATTTGACCACAGTAGACCATTTAAAAAAAAAAAAGATTTGTATCTAGCTTCCCCTAGAATTCCCTACAAAGTTATTTGTGCAAATAAGGAAAGTGTTGTAGGCTTTGCAGCATGTTACGCATTGGCTGTGGGAGGGTCAGTGGAGAGTGGATGAATGAATAAATGGACTCCTCTGTTAGATTCAGCCCTCTCTGCCTCTCGTATGGCCTCTCCTCTCCTCTCTGTCTTTCTTCTTCTCCGTCTGTTTTCTTGTCTGTAGCACAAAAGGAACTTTTGTTTCGATTAGTGTTATTTGTTGTTTCTGGGGGCCCCCTTGCAGTGACACAGGGGGCATCCCTGGAAATATGCTCATCCGGGTTCAGAGCGGACTCTTACTGAAATTCAGCTCTCATAATGTGTTATTCTGAGCTTTTGCTTTGGGATTGATTCTGTTTATCAGCCAGATTCTGGTCTTTTTACAACATGTGCAAAAGAAAAGGGTTTATAGCTCCATAATAGCCACTAAAACGAGTCAGAGCTTGACTTTTAAGACTTGGGATCTCTACGGCTTCCTAATTACTAAGCCATAGAGCTCTGGTTTGTAGCTGCGGGAAAGACGTTCATGTTCGCGAAAATTTTAGGATCTAAGAAAAGCAGCTCTGGTTTTACCCACCATGTGTTCTGGAGTTGATCAAAAAAGGTTTTGCAGAGCGCTCATAAGCCCTGAAGTTGTACAATTTCCTCAATCTTAAGACGAGCAGGGAATCGTTTTGAGCGCAACGCTGAAGTTATAACAGGAAAGCCACCCCAAAAGACCGGAGCAAACGACAACAGTGAAAGACTGACCGGACTGTTCCTGGCCACAAGCCTCAGCCGTGTGTGTGTGTGTGTGTGTGTGTGTGTGTGTGTGTGTGTGTGTGTGTGTGTGTGTGTGTGTGTGTGTGTGTGTGTGTGTGTGTGTGTGTGTGTGTGTGTGTGTGTGTGTGTGTGTGTGTGTGTGTGTGTGTGTGTGTGTGTGTGTGTGTGTGTGTGTGTTTTGTACCAGTTCCCACGCTGTAGGCAGTTCCGTTTGTAGCACTCTGGTGAGGTTGGCAACTGGCCTGCAGCTGCTCTCTGTTTCTTTCTCCCCGTGCAGCTGTTTTGCGGCCAACTAGCTGAAAAATCGGCAACCAACAAACAAGTGTTGCACATTCGCCCCGACCTCCCTCGACCCCCGTCTTTCCTCGGGATGTTCCTGCCTCACCAAAGTGGGATCCAGCTCGAGATAATTATAATGTCATTTAGAACATTTGTTACAGCGATGAATCACTGATTCGAAACACAGGCACGATGGGAAGTCAATTAAACCGCAGAGTAGACTAAACTATATCAAGGCAGAGTAAACCAGACCAATAAATATACAGATACTAAACACGACCGTACTAAAGTAAACTGAAAGAGAAATGATACACGCCTGCAGCTGCTGTAGGGTTTACAAAAAGTAGAATGAAGTCATATTATGTTATATATGCAATAGTGTTATATATTTGATGTTATATACTTTCCAACTTCGATTGAACTAAAATGACCCCTTTTAATGGTTAAAAGTTCATATTTGTAGCAATACTTGTCCTTATTGTTGGAGCAATGATGGTATACCCAATATAAAAGCCTTTTAAATTAAAAGTCTGAACACAAAGAATGGAAAACATGCTCGGAGGCATTAAGGCTTCTATTTGAGTTTGCTAAAAGAAAAGATTGTTTTTAATTTCTTACTTTATTGGGACATTTTTGATAAAAATTCGGTGCCATACTGAAATGTAATCTAATATTGACTGAAAGAGTAAATATTTATTTTGGATGAACTGTCCCTTTAAGCGCCCCCCCACCAGTTAATCCTAGCAGTCTGATGATGTTACCACCGAAACCTTGAAGGACCCCGACAACAAACATTTGTCGGTCCCGGAGACCATTAACGCCTGTGCATGTGTCTGCTCGGCGTTAGGAGTGTGAGGACACTCTTAAAAAAAGGTGCAACAAAATGCCTTTAGGGAGGTCGAAAGTTGTGTGTGTGTGACTGTGTGCGTGTGTGGGGGGGGGGGTTGCCAGTGCACACACACACACATTCTGAGCTACACACTGTCTGAAGGTCTTTGATGTATGTTGGCTGCTATTTGTTGTCTTCCAGCTGTGAGTCTGTAAAGCACACCAGGAGAGACTCACACAGCAGATGACCACACAGAAAGAGAGAGCCGGAGTTAGCGTTATAGTTTGTCATATTGAGAAATTCGATTATTAGGTTTCTTTCCAAGACATAGATGAGTGGATTCAAGTTTGTATGCTTAATATTAAGATAGAGCAAGCTTCGTAATGAGTGTGCAAATATGAGATTCTCCTCTTGTACTAAAATAAGCACATCTCCCTTAAAGTCCAACATTTCATTCGTACGAACTTGAAGGCAACAGTCTGAGGTGGTCTAGAAAACGTCTTTGTCATGTAAACACTAAAATGGAACAGGGCCATTCTCAAATGCAGCCACTAAATTTGGCATAAACATCATTTAAAAAACCTTCTTAACGTTTTCTGAATGTGTTTTTCTCTATCTGCGTGTCTCTTTGAATGAGTATCAATCTGGCTGTTTCATGAACAATATGAAAAGTAACCCGAGAGAAGCAAAATATTGCAAATCATGTTCACTGAAGTGGAAAAGGATTGTTGTGGGTAAAACAAAGACTCTTGGGTGTGCTTCACCAACCGCTTTTTCCTTTTTAACTCTGGAAAAAACCCAAACGTAACTAATGTGCTGGTCTATCGTGGACTAATGAGACTTTTATCATATAGTAGGAAACAGAAGTGTTAGATTTTGATGGAAACACACACTATTTCCTCTTGTTGTTTTAACTTTTTATAACTGTTTGGATGGAAATACATCCTCTTTTCTGTCTCCCCGTACACCCTCTGGAAACCAGACCCCAACCCCCCGCATGCTTTCATCTCTCCCCTCGCCTTCTCCTCCCAGGAAAAAGAAGGGATAGCAGGAGAGAAAAATACAGACGTTTAGAAAGGATGTCAGGGACAAAGAAAAAAGCAGATCCCCTCTTGAGCTCCAGCCTCTTCTCCTCCCAAAGAGAGACAGAAAGAAAAAAAAAAGACCCCCTCCTCAGTAATTACAAAGCCCGGAGGCTACAAAGTCCTCCCCGCCCACAAACAAGATAGTTTAAAGATGTTGATGTAAACAATTAGGAACACACACATACATTCCCATGAGTGGAATATAGATGGAGGGACATCTGTGCTTGTGTGCGTATTTGTATAAATGTGTGTGTGTGTGTGTGTGTGTGTGTGTGTGTGTGTGTGTGTGTGTGTGTGTGTGTGTGTGTGTGTGTGTGTACCCACCCACCCCACGTCTCACATTGTAACGAGGTCTAGTTTGCCTGTACTAACATCATCGTGAAAGATGCCCAGACACACAGGAAGACAGCTGTGGAGATCAACATCTGGGCTGGGGGTTTAGAGACCGAGGTGTGTGTGTGTGTGTGTGTGTGTGTGTGTGTGTGTGTGTGTGTGTGTGTGTGTGTGTGTGTGTGTGTGTGTGTGTGTGTGTGTGTGTGTGTGTGTGTGTGTGTGTGTGTGTGTGTGTGTGTGTGTGTGTGTGTGTGTGTGTGTGTGTGTGCACAGATAATCTGATTGTGTCCCTAAGGAAAACAACATGGGATCACTCAGTCTTCCCCTCATTCACCAAATCTGTGTTTTTTTAACTGTGGTTTTGGAAGACCGAGTGGGCTGGACGCCAACACACAAACGTCCAAAAGAAGTTCCACAAGTTCTGGTAGAAAAGGTGCGCTGACTCAGTTCATTTAAATCACCCTAATTTGTGCAAAAGAGATGTTTTAAAACCCAGATGCTCAGTCTGTTAATAATTGGTGGTGGTCGGTAGAAGGGGAGCGTGAAGGGTGAGAAGTCTCAACATGAATCCCAGCAGAGGAAGAGGAGGAGACATAGGGAGGAGGAGAGGGGAAGCGAGGTGTGAAGTGTTAATTGAGGGTGGTTAAGCTAGGCTGTACACAAAGACGCTTATCCCTCTAGCAGAGCTGAAAATGAACACTACCTTAATTACCAGGGACATGCTAAAGGTACTGCCATCAGGGGCAGAAAAAAAAGTCATGTGTTGAAGAAAATAGGTATTTGAGCCTTGAGGTGTGATGTGTGTATAAAACGCATTGAAAAGCTTAAGGGAAGGTCTCTGGAGATTTCATTATATTGTTGCCTGACAAAGGTTTCGGGGTTAAGGCTAGCGCGTTGTTGCAATCATGTAGCTGCTTAGTCAACAGCAAGGTCTTTTTTAGCGTGGGTTGTTCCCGATGACGATGCAATTTTCTTGATTTTGACCTTTCTTTGACTCATTTGTTTAAATGATCCCTCTTCTTTACCCTCAGATATTTGTCTTTGTGCCAGCTGCAGGGAAATATCATCAACACTCCAAATCACTCGCCCTGAATTCTCTGTACAATAAGCAGTTCTATTCACACATGGGCTCCACCAGACATTACACAGACTTACTACTGGAGAGCTGATCGGGTGGAGTCTGTTTAAAGTCCGGTCTCAATGATTCAGACCTTCGTGCTGTCACATACAGGTCCTCCGGTTAATGTCTAGATGAATTCAGGTTTACAGTCGTGTGTGAAAGAGACTATAGAACACAACTAGGCTATGTTTTAGCTGTTGGGTCAGGTTTGTCTCTGTTCTTATCTGTTTGTGTTTCTTCTCTCTCGTTTTTTTAGGTTAATACCTTCCAGGCAGTTATTGGTTATGATGAGACCGATTCATATGTCCTGTTCTTGTATCCTGAAGGTGGCCTGAACTTCTTTGCGACACGCCCCAAGGTAATTCATAATCTCGGTTCGCTCGGATACTTTGCTACTGCAAAACGTCTAGGCATGCACTCACTAAGTGTATTGTTTATGTTACAGCTAACTGTTTGATTTCCTCATTTTGCATTTTTCGTCTAGGAGTCTTATAATGTTGAAATAGAGCTTCCAGCTAGAGTTGGCTTCAGCAGAGGAGAAGTCACATATCTGATCTTCTCCAGAACTGAAGGACCGTACTACAGCGCTACAAGTGATGAGCAGAGTGTGAAAAACCTCTACCAGTAAGTACAAAAACCTCAAGGTTGCTTATTTTTACAACTGACAAAAATGTAATTAATCAGAGAATTAGCTCTTTGAAAGTAGTGGCTTGCAAAATAGCTAGAAGGAAACAATAAATATCATTTAAATATTGTTATACGTAAAATGTAAAATATCTGAAAAAGACCTCTTTGTGAAAGGTATCGACCAATTTATAAAGTTGTTGGCTATTTCTTTCGAAAAGGAAGCACATTTTGTGACACAGAAAGCTATATTTAGCTCTTCCAAATTGTAGACAAAGAAGAAAGCAAACTTTACATTTTAAAAAGAAGAAAGCAACAGCAGCAAGCTTTCAATCATAACTAGCAAGCAAGGTAACTAAGCAGCCGTTTTGTAATGTAGCAGTTACTGTTAGATGTGTTTGCAAGCTAAAATAAAGGGGTGGAAGCACAGGTGTAATTAATCAAACTGATAATTAAAGTAACAATAAACCTGTCAGGTTAGAAATGCTCTGACACCAGACCTGCTCTTCAGGGTTGGTAACACAGGAATTCCAGGTGTCTGGCTGTTCCATACTGGGAACCGGTACTCTTTTGACAACATTGTCCCTGCATCCATTGGTGGCCAGCTGAACACTCCACCGACCGGAGGACACGGCCTCTCCCTGGTAATTTAGTTTTCGTCTTTATTTCATTGTATGTACACTCAAGAGGTGTTTTGTGTTGTGAAACCCCTAACCCATACATGGTTTCTGCTTTAGGACACCACCACCCCCGAGTACAGTGAGTTTGAGGAATATGAAGACAATAATTTTGACGGTGATAACCAGGAGGAGGAAGATGATTACCCTCATACAGGCGGGGACCCTGACTTCCAGCCAGCCACTGCCGGTGGGGACCACTCAGCGCCCGTTCAGCCAGCAAGCCCTGATGCTCCCTCCTCGCCTGCAGAGGATTCTGGTCATCGAGATGTCCCGTTGACCTCTGAACCCAGGTACAATCCAGAGCCAGCAGAGAGGCGGTATTCCAACCCTAATCCTTCAGAAAGAGTACCAGAGGGACGTGCTGAGCGGACTCAGGAACAGCAACCACAGGTAACGCATTAAATGAACTAACATAAAAAAGCATTTAGGTTAATTGAAATGTGAAGATGGGCCCGATGCTGTTATTACTAGCATTGTAAAGCTACACCTAAATTGCAAACGTTGCAAAAATGACTAAATTAATTTGTTATGTGACAAGAGACAGCTGCACTGTTTGCCAATCTGCAACAACTCTCTGCAAACATCACTCATTGTGGTGTACTTTTAAACAACAGGAATGTATCTGGCAGTGCTCTCAGTACTGAGTTTTGTAATACCAAATTGAAGTTGCAGGCACGTTTTGTAAATGCTGTGGTTACAATGGAATGCTTTTTCTGTAGAGTATAGCAGTGTAAAAACTGGCAAAGCTGTGATCATTAATCCCTACATACTGTATGTGCCATGTAAAGTATGCACAGATCATAGCTCTTTGGTTCATAGCATCTGGAGAGAGTTACAAAATATTGGCTTGGCCCTGAAGACAACAGGAGAAACGTGTTTGAAGTTAAACACAGTGTATTCCCTGTGTAGCTTCCTCTGGAGGTGGTGGATGTCTACCCCCCTCACAGAAATGAACCCAATCTTTCCCCTGGAGGTCACGTGGTCAGCGTGGATGAAGACGACATTGATTTTGACACAGGAGGTAAGAGACAAACTCCGCGATGTATACATATATATGTATATGTAATAATCAGCTCAACTGATGAAAGGACGGTCCCTTTGAGAAACCTGAGGGTAACGTTACCTTGCCCTCAGCTGCAGAGCCGCTCAGCAGCTGGCAGTACAATACTGCCGTTGTGCTGGGCAGCTCCTGTGTGTGTGTGTGTGTGTGTGTGTGTGTGTGTGTGTGTGTGTGTGTGTGTGTGTGTGTGTGTGTGTGTGTGTGTGTGTGTGTGTGTTGTGTGTGTGTGTCTATGCAACCGTGTGTGCATGACTGTCCTCAAGCCGAGGGTGTTTGGTTCATTAAACATGCAAATGCATGCTTATCTTCCTCCAACACCAGATAGTGGTGAGAATAGATAAGAACCAACCAAATGATGCCAAAGAGGCAGACAGAGAGAAAAACGGAGAGAGAGGGAGTGTAATAGGAAGAGAGGGAGAAACACAGAAACAAAACAAAGACAGAGGGAGATAAACAGAAAATACAGATCAAGGAAGAAACTGATTCCACAAAGCAAGGTGAGGAGAAAGAACAGCGAAAGTCTGGGGAGAAGCATTGAAACAGAAGAAAAATGTGCTTATGAACAAATACTGTGGAAGGTAATGTCTCCCCAGAGCTTATATAATCAGACACCTGATAGCTTTTGAACACATGTTGTCTGTTATGCTTTATTCTTGACATCAATGGCCATAAAAGTCCCCATGATAATATTGTGTTTTTGTGAAGTTTCCAATGTCAATCATCTGTCAGTTATTCATTAGACATCTCAGATCACATTTGAACCACATGTGGACATAGGACGCATCTTGTTGCTGCTTTTGGCATTTTCTTTTTGACAATGATTGGCCCTCGGGAGCGATGTAATTAAAGGTCAAAACAAGGTGATTTATATGCGACTTATTGGCCATAAGGAAGACTGCATCAGTTGGTTTTGTTAGTGTGTTTATGTTGCCATGTTTGTCTGAGTAACAATGTGTTTTGCTGCTCGTTGACATCTTCAATGTTGATGCATGAATTTACCCTGAACTAATCATGTAAAACGTTCAATGTGTATGTGCCTCTTTTGGTTTGGCAGTGCCTTTTGACTTTGGTGTGCAATAATTAGTCGGATGGAGGGTTTGTGTATCAGTGAAGGCAGGTATAAGTATGCATTTTTGAGGGATTATGGTCTCTGCTTTGCTGTCAATTCAACAGGAATGATTAAAAAAGGTGTGTGTGCCTTCATCCGTACAGACACTGAGATGTTTTGTTGACCACACTCAGAAAGCTCGACAGGCTATTACGGTGCTTTTTGTTATGCAGTGTGTGTGTGTGTGTGTGTGTGTGTGTGTGTGTGTGTGTGTGTGTGTGTGTGTGTGTGTGTGTGTGTGTGTGTGTGTGTGTGTGTGTGTGTGTGTGTGTGTGTGTGTGTGTGTGTGTGTGTGTGTGTGTGTGTGTGTCCTTTGCCTGTATCTTGTCCGCCTTCTTATTCTTTATGTCCATCTGTACTTATGTGGAAACAACTTTACATACAGAAATAGTATCTGCTAACTCCTAAAGTATAGCTTACCAACATAACTGCAACCATAAATCTTTCTATTTCCTATTTCTATATGAACGTTCACTTGAGCAAAGATACGGTAAAAGCCATAAAATAATATACAACAGAGACCAAGTTCAAATCTTTGATGTGAACATTTCAAATGATGTTTATAGTCTGCATGTACACCCCTTTCTATGTTTTGTCCTAATGCCGCTTTGTGATGATCTTGGATAGGAGACACCAGGGAGTTTATTTTATAATTATTGTATTGTATATGTAATGCAAAATAATAATAAGACTTTTTTTTCTCTCTCTCAGTGATTCAGTACACTACAGAGAATAAGGAAACATGTGCGAGGTATGTGAAGACCTGATAGCATTATGTTCATGTTGTTGGAATAAGAAACGTGTTATAACTGTTTGTTGTGGTTGTCTATTGTTTTATATGACAACGGTAGAGAATCTGTCATTGCTTTTGTATCTGTGTCCCTGCTCTATCCATTGGGATTCTACATTTTAAGGCATTAAACGTGTGTTGTTTTGCTTTCGTTCTAGATTCCAACAGCATTGCTCCCAGAATGGATTCTGCTCAGACTACGCCACAGGCTACTGCTGTCACTGCCGCCCTGGCTTCTATGGAAACGGTCGCCACTGTCTACCCGACGGTTAGAGCCCTACCATGAACCCATGTTTTTATGTAGTACTGTATTTCAAATCTTACATTTTTCTGTTGTTATAATCCTTCTTCTTCAGGTGCCCCTCAGCGTGTTAGTGGTAAGGTGACCGGAACAGTGACCGTCGGTTCGACTCCAGTGGAGATGAACAACATCGATCTTCACGCCTACATCGTGGTGGGAGACGGCAGAGCGTACACTGCCATCAGCGAGGTACGAGTCGGAAAATTCAAACATTCAAACGTGTAACTTATTTAAATATATATGAATTCCACTCTTCTAATTCACATTGAAATACATTTCCTGGTTTCTCTGATTTGTAATTTGTAATCTTTGTGCTGATTGGTCAGGTACCCGAGCCAGTGGGCTGGGCTCTGATGCCGCTTGCACCAATAGGAGAGCTGTTTGGATGGCTGTTTGCTCTGGAGCTGCCCAAAAGCCAAGCAGGGTTCAAAATCACAGGTAAACGTGTGTGTGTGTGTGTGTGTGTGTGTGTGTGTGTGTGTGTGTGTGTGTGTGTGTGTGTGTGTGTGTGTGTGTGTGTGTGTGTGTGTGTGTGTGTGTGTGTGTTTAGTTAAGTATGTTGCCTTGTATACATCTTGACTCTTGCGCACTTCTGTAGAGGGTTGAGGAAACTCCTCTACGATGAATGTGTGTGGTGTGTGTGTGTGTGTGTTTTTGGTCTCCCAGCCAGCTGTATTTTCTCCAGGGATGTGATGTGATATCAGGCTTCCACCTCCCCTCTCTAATAGGAAGCAGCTGTGTATGTGTGTGTGTCGGTGTGTGTGTGTCTGTGCGTGTCTGTGTGTGTGTTCTATATAGATGTAGCCATTGCAGACATTCCGCTGTTTATGATATCCAACTGCTGAACTGCTGGAGTGTCTGCAGTATTGTTCAATGAGAATAATCTAAAAATAGTGAATCAGAAAATAATTGAATGATTTATCACCAGGTGCTGAGTTCACTCGTCGCGCTGAGGTGATCTTCTATCCCGGCAACCAGCGCCTGTCAATCATCCAGACGGGACGCGGCCTTGATGACCACAACCACCTCACCGTGGATACCGTACTCAGTGGAGACGTGCCCTTCCTGCCCCCTGGATCTGAAGTTACCATGGATCCCTTCAAGGAGACCTACCAGTACTACCCATCTGGTAATCATAACAACCACAAGAAACACGTCCTGTGTAACATGTGAGGCCTTTGTCTTCCTATAACCTTTAACTCTCTCTTTCTCCAGTTGCCACCTCTACCTCTGTGAGGGAGTTTTCTGTCGTTTCGGCGGAAAAGGGCTCAGAGTCCTTCTCCTTCCAGCTGAAGCAAAACATCACCTACCGCGACTGTCGCCACGACAACCGCGCCACTGTCCCGGAGACGCTGCAGATCACCATGGAGAGGGTGTTTGTGATGTACGTCAAAGACGAGAGGATCCTGAGATACGCCATCACCAACAAGATCAGCCCGGTCGGAGGTGAGTCCCACTGAAATGTTATAAAATGTGTCAGTATAGGCTAGGGATGCCAGTGATTATTCGATTATTCGAATATTCGTTACAGTCTCCATAATCGAATATTATTTTTAAAAATCGATTTTATTTATATATTTTTTAATTATTATTTATGTTTTTTTTTT
>NW_011334167.1:373642-387846 GCF_000735185.1 Notothenia coriiceps
GACTAATGCTAATAATAGTAATAGTATTAATAATTGTAAATGGCCATTGGTCACACCACCAGTTTGTTTTACTGTAAACTTGGAGGAAGCCTGCGTCCCTAACCCTAACAGGGGGTTGGTCGAATAATCGATTATTATTCGCCAGGGCTGCCGAATAATCGATTTTGATCATGGTCAGTTTCTGGCAACCCTAGTATAGGCTACCTGGGGTCAGGCAGATATACCCATCACATGTAGGCCAGCATCAGCCATCACGGAGAACCGAGCATCCAGTCCAAAACATCCCTGTCAATCTGTAAGTGGCTGGAGGCGTTACAAACATGAGGTTTTGTAATTGTTGCAGCGCTGCCACAGAAACCTCAGCTAAACCACGGCGCAGAGTTGGACACAGCTCGGGCTATAAACACCCACACTGTGCGCTGAGGGATCATTTATATTGAAACCATAGAAAACAATGTCCAAATGTCTGCATTACCTCGGCTGTCTCTGGGCTCGTTGTCTGCTAAAGGCTGCAGACCCACTACACCCCCCTAAGGATGATTGCAACCGCAATTTGCGTCACAGCTGACTTTAGATATTTAACAGTGTTTTCATATGGATTGGCATTTTTGACTTAGATGTGGACTGTTGGCAGCGTCTTATGGAGTGATATAGAGCAATTTTCGATATATCCACACTTTGACCAACATCATCCTGTTTCTTTTGGCGAGTTCCCAGCTTTCTTTTTATAAAGTGTATTATTTTTCTGTCAACACACAGTGGGCGTGCTTTCTTAAACCCACTCTATCTGATGAAAACCAGATAGAGACAAGAGGCCTGAAATGATGGCGGAAAAGAGCGAGATACTGTTTTCCTCCCCCCCAGTTTTTGAACCCAGACCAAGTTTCTGTCATTTAGACGTCAACACGTTGATTAAAAAGGTTATGATGACACATCTCACACATGACATGCACACACACACACTGATACACCCGGAGCACAGCTGGAAGAGCTTTCGGGGATCAGGGGATTTTGTAAACACGGGTTAAGTGGTGTGTGTGTGTGTGTGTGTGTATGTGTGCGCGTTCAAGGGTCTTACACATTCTGGGAAATAATATCCCAGCCAATGACAGATTTTCTGGTGGGGGGGTTGCCGGGCAGAATAGCTGCCCGCTGATGTCATGAGAATCAGAGATTGCAGAAGAGCTAGAGACACTGAACAGACGGACAGAGAGGGAACCCTTTTACCTGATTTCAGTCTCCGTCAACATCTTCATGAACAGCTGTCAGAAAGTATAAATCAGTGTTGTTATATCTCTCTTGAACTATTTTAAGTGAAGGTGTTGGGGACAGCTTTTCATATATAGAGTTTCATGCGCTACAGCAAATGGAAACACTGGTTTGGGCTTTTTAAGATGTTCCAAGATATCGAATGAGTGGAAATGGAATAAAAAAGAAACAAAGTATTACATCAATCTTCACAATCCTACCCTACTCACACTGTTCAACAAGACCATAAGTTATAACCATAAGAATAAGTGTCTGGCCTTTCTATTCAAGATTCGGCCCATTTTGGCGGTTAGTATCTTACAAAAGAGAGTTTTTATTTGAGGAACATGTGCGGCAACACCTGCAAAATAATATACTGGGTTTAATTTCAATCAGAAAAAATAACAAAAAACGATGGTGGGCAAGTACTGTAATAGGTGTATTCTCTGACTACTCCGCTAAACTCAGATTGAAGCTGCAGAGGCGGTTTGGTTCTGACCGCCAGGCACTGAAGGGCAACTCATATGCTGCTATCATCCCTTCAAACAACACTCTCTTAAATCCCAGGTTGGTTGAACGTGTGAGTAAAAGTCAGCGATGATGGATGGATAAGGTCGGTCCATTGGATTAGCAGAGTAGCCCGTGCACGTCCGCCGGACTCATAACGTTATAACTAGTGCGGTGTGTGTGGAGGAGTTTTGTAAAAGGCAACAGGTGGGAAACTGTACTGGTTGCTTTGATGGTGTGTAGCGATGTGTGTGTTTACGTGTGTGTGTGTGTGTGTGTGTGTTCTCCACCCCTCTCTCTCCCGCTCGCCTGCTCTGCCTGCCTCTCTCTCTCTAATTACCCCTCAGTCTTTTCTCCCATCCATGTGTATCTCACCCTCTCATCTCCCCTTCTTCCCGGGCCACATTCAGGACTTTGAAGAGTCCCCCCCCCCTCGCTCTGTCTTTGATAATGAGCCAAAATTGGCCTCTGGCCTGAGGAGATGGAATCAAGCTGTGCCTAATGGCTGTGTCTGTGTGTTTGATTTTGTTTAGGTGTAAGTGTGTGTGTTGTTGTTTGTAGTGGAGGATTGTAAAGAAAATGTCCATCATAAAACACTTATTATTAAAAACAGATATTAGTCGTGAGAGGTTTTTTATTTTGTTTTAGGCGGTTTTATTTTTGTGGATAAATGCAATTAAATAGATATGGAATAAGTGGGAAAACGTTTAGTAGGTGGAGCAACATGGCTCTCCGGTGAAAACCACATTACTGTCGTGTATTTTCTAGACATGTTTAGACGATGTGAAACAAAGTCATCCATCAGAAGTGCTGTGTGAAGATTCCTTAAAAACACAATATTTATGACATTTTGAAAGCATCATTTCAATAATTTGTCCACAAATAAAAGCTTTTAAACTGATACTACTAATTATTTTTCGGTTAATTAGATAGAGTTGGAAGAGAAAGGGTTCCCACTGTGCCACCCACCCTTTATTTGTCTGGAACATTTTTTTAAGCCGTCACTTAATTCTGGGAATATTTATAAGTCCTTCACATTCTTTTCTAATGGTTTCCCATGGTTTTCTTCACTCTGCTGTTTGTCTTCCTGATTTTCCAGAAATCAGTCGAGGGTTGCTCTTTAAGTTGTCTTGTGCGTTGGTATGAGGAAACCCCGAACACACATCCGCTCACTCATCCCCCTGTCTGTGTGTCTCTCTCATGTGTGTGTGTGTCTAACATTATCCATATGGTGAATATTGAGAACATGAAGGGAGTCACTTCCTAAGAGGAAACCGTCCTTTGGGAATCTGGAGTGATTTTACATGTGTGTCTGGTTAGGCTGTCCTGGAGTCAACGCTGCAATCATTGAGACTTTAACTGTCGAATCAAATTCATCTCAATTCAGGACATTCTAAATGTAACATAGTCTGTGCAGTAGATTGGTCTTGCCTCTAAATTGTTACAGTTTGTCTATTTAGATGAATCGCACTGAACAAATGTTAGGACTCACTCCAACATTTTTCTGAACGTTTGTTACTACAGTTTATACACCCTTTGCTAATTTATCGTCCTACTCCGCTTCATTTAATTGGTCAATGGACTGCATTTACGTGGCATCTTATCCGAAATGCCTCACTAACTTACCCGCTAATGCACAAACACATACACAGCTGCTACTTCTGTTCTTTTATTAAGTGTTTTACATGATTGTTAAGCTATTTTGTACCAAATGAAAGGATCTCTGTCCATTTTCCAGGACTATAAAGGATGGTAAACCCTACCATGTGCTATATAGACGAGCACCAAGGGGCAGGATTACCCATAAAACCTTCAGACTCAATCCTGAGCTACTGTAGATTTTTCCCATCCAGGCAGCATGTGTTCATTGATGTATAATACAACAAAGATCACTATATCTATTTTATCCCTGTAATGTGTCTGTGCTCCTCTGTAGTGGAGCCAGCGGGGCCGGACCAGGTGAACCCCTGCTACTCGGGGAGCCATGACTGCGACACCACGGCCCAGTGCCTCCCCCAGGAGGGCCAGGCCTTCCAGTGCCAGTGCGCTACCGGTTACAGAGGGGACGGACGCAACTGCTACGGTACCTGTCACCCCTTTATATGGACATGCACGTACAGCGTCCTGTTAAAGAATCTGGAACATTGCAACTGCTTTTACAACTGTTTTTATAACAATAACACATTTAGACAAAGTTGAAGGCAGTGTGTCTGGGATTCATCAACATCTGTCCAAAAAGCATAAAGAGGTCAAGCTCTCCTCTCCTCTCTTCTCTTCTCCTCTCCTCTCCTCTCCTCTCCTCTCCTCTCCTCTCCTCTCTTCTCCTCGTGTAGTTTTGCCCTGTGTATTGCACAACACATTTCAGAACGCAGCCAAGAATCCAGGTGTGGGTTAGAGTAACTCAAACATGC
This sequence comes from Notothenia coriiceps, assembly GCF_000735185.1. NCBI lineage: Eukaryota > Metazoa > Chordata > Actinopteri > Perciformes > Nototheniidae > Notothenia > Notothenia coriiceps. The sequence continues at coordinate 377,809 of NW_011334167.1, forward strand.
AGGCACTCACTGTATACGACCTAAGAGCACCAGTAATGACCCCTTATTTACAGCTTTTACACAAACACACATGCAGCATGTGGTGAGAAACACTGTCTCACTGCCTCACCCCTCTCTCTCTCTCTCTCTCTCTCTCTCTCTGCAGACATAGATGAGTGTGCTGAGGGCCTGAGCTCATGTGGTGCTCATGCTCAGTGCATGAACCTGGCCGGGAGCCACCGCTGTCAGTGCCAGAGCGGCTACGAGTTCGGCTTCGACGGGCGTACCTGTGTCGGTGAGTGCAATGAACGCAGAGCTGTGTTTTGGGATGTTTAGATACAATTATCCTAACTGTATTTACACAGGAGATGGGTTTGGGTTCTGAGCTCTTCCTGGAAACTGTTTTATTAGCACTAAACAAAACAAAAGTACAGCTGAGGCTAAGAGGAATGTCGTAAGGCAGTTATTTGGTCTTGGAATTTGCATTAAATGAAACGTTAAAGAAAGAAACTTTGAAAAGATAGTGCAAAAATTATTATGCAATAAAACACACCCTCAGCCTGTTTAATATTTCCATTCCACTTTGTTTGTCTGGTATAGCCAGTAGCTTATTGTGGCTAATGTGAGAACAAGTGAGCTTATTCCAGATGTTGTTAAACTGACACCTAATTTGGTTGTTTGATTAATCTTCTTTGCTTTATTTACCATTACAAGTGAAACCGTTTTAAACTCAGAGGACTACTAATGTAATTAGCATTTGTCCTTGGGGCAACATGAATGTCTGTGGCAAGTTTCACGGCAATCCATCCAAAGCAGAGACATTTCACTAAAAAACAAAAATGTTAGTGGTGGTGGAAAACCCCAGGAGATCACTAAAATCAGGAGGATTTATCCTCTGCGGTCTGAACCAAATTACATGGCAATCCATCCAATAGTTGTTATATTTCAACATGGAAGAAAGTGGTGGCCCGACCTAGTGCCTTGCAGCGATGGTAAATAAAAAAAGATGTTCACTAGCCTGATATTTTAATGTTATCGAAGGTGGTTTAATAATTCCCACTGAGGCAACTGCTCCGTACCTCAAAGCATGTGTTTTTGTGTCTGTTGAAGATCTTTCAACACCTTTTAATAATTGTTTAAAATGAATAACAAGCCCATTGCAGTGGTTTGTATTTGAGCTAAGCCCCATTACATATGTTATCTGAAATACTAGACCAACAGAGATATCAACTCCAACCACATAACACACTGCTTTCTGCTGAACAAGCGGTGTCCGCCTGCACGCACTGTTAGTGTGGTAAATGGGATGCTCTGCACGTGCAAAGAAATGAACACTCTCTAAACAAATCGTCTATCCAAATGGGAGCCATGTCACGTATTTTTGGAGCATGTAGTGCTGCATGTTCCTGAATGAGCTGTATATTTGGAGGGGATCCACATTTCTTCAACAACAGTAACGCACAGCTGCAAAAGCTAGGAAACACAGCGAGAGGGGAGGAAGGGTGACAAATGCTCCAACAAGGGTGGGAATGGGAGGACTAATGTGAGAGGGTGAGGTTAGACAGGAGAAAGGGGGTGAGAGTGGAAGACAAATGGAGACACGACACAATGTGTGTTTTGCGTTGGAATGTGTGGAGGAGAGAGGTGTGTGTCCTCCTTTCACCCTTCAGTGTGAACTTTTGATGAACTTCTTCAAACCCTCCCTGCCTCCCTGCTTGACAGAGACTTGACACAAGGCGGTGGAATTCACACAAAACAAATAAGATAACTTACAGCCAGATGTATATCAGTTAAGATTTATGAACGTAGTAGAATTTGAATTTATTACGAAATTTCAATTTGAGGATGTGTTTACACTTTTTTCTTAGATATCGATGAATGCAGCTCCTCTCCCTGTCACGTCAGTGCCAGATGTATCAATGGACTGGGCTCCTTCCAGTGTCAGTGCCAGCCCGGGTTTTATGGGGACGGCTTCCAGTGTTCCCAGGAGGAAGGTCAGTAAAAACACCACGTAGGGAAGCACGATATGAAATACAGTTCATATCCAAAAGAAACGACAAAGGGAAGAAGAAAACCAAACGCATGTGATTTTCTTTCTACAGCAGAGACAGGTCGCCCGAGGAGCCAGTGTGAGCATCACAGGGACAGCCTGCAGAGTGGAGGGGAAGCAGGAAGACCCAGTGTGGGAGCCTTCATCCCTCAGTGCGACTCTGACGGACGCTACCGGACTCTGCAGGTGGGTGGGCAGCGACTGATAAGTGCTAGAGTGCACGTTTGACGGTTAAATTAAGCAACGTGTGGATTTGAAAACATTTAACAACGTGTTACAGTGTCACGGCTCCACTGGACATTGCTGGTGTGTGGACAGCAGGGGACAGGAGAGAACAGGAACCAGGACTCTACCTGGAACAGCCCCCTTTGAATGTGACCGACCAGGTGAGAAACACACACAGAAACACATTCACTGCCTATTTTATTGAAACACATCAAAGAGTGATTGTTTCATTGTTAACCCTTTCCCAAAGAAGTTGGAATTTAAGAGAAGAATACGACTAGTGTATACATCACCTCTTAATATTCTGTTCATCTGTATCCCTCCAGATGAGCCAGAGCGCCCTAAGACTCACTGTCAGCACCACAGAGACGGGGTGCAGACCACCAGTCCAGAGGGATATCCTGTAGTTGGAGCCTACGTAGCTCAGTGTGACGCTAGCGGACAGTACATATCCCTTCAGGTCAGGATCTAATGAGTAATGAGCTTATTGACTGACTAAATGGTATAAATCTGGCTGCTTGGAATGAATAAAATGTGGTTTTTTCAGTGTCACGGCTCTACCGGACATTGCTGGTGTGTGGACAGTAGGGGACAGGAAAGAGCAGGAACCAGGACTTCACCTGGCGCACCGCCCACAGACTGTGACAAACCAGGTGAGAAAGGAACATGTACACAAACAGACAGACCTCTCCCTCTAATCAGCCTCCAATGAGAGCTCCAAACGGTTTTGGTATGTGCACTAACAGAACCAGCGTCGGCAGGTGGATTCTGTCATGCCTATCCAAGGATTTCTCGCTAAACATTGACCTTTGTACCCCCTAATTCCTCAACTCAATGACAAGTCAAACAGACAGCACGTTTACGTGAGTGCTTGTCTAACCTTGTAAGTGGTGCACTACTGAGGTCATTGGGTCACAGCCTTGGAATGCCTGGAAAAACAGGTGATATCATTTCAGAGAGTTTGTGTGTGTGGTGGGAAGTTGAGCTAAAAGGCGTCCAGTAAAACAGTAAGGTGAAGCTAAGAAAACATGAAACAGTACCTTTTGTGTGTACAGTATATGTTATAGTAGTAATTACTATTTGTTATTTTTACCTGCTGAGCGGATTTTATGACGTTCAGCCCTTTTAACTTTGAGATGTCAGAAATAAACACTTCCCCTAACATCTCTTTGAAATCTGCCTTTCAAAGTTAAAAGGGCTGAACGTCATAAAATCCGCTCAGCAGGTAAAAATANCGTACTACTACGTACGTACGTACGTACGTACGTACGTACGTACGTACGTACGTACGTACGTACGTACGTACGTACGTTACGTACGTTACGTTACCGTACGTTACGTACGTACGTTACGTACGTAGTACGTTAGTAGTGTGTGTGTGTGTGTGTGTGTGTGTGTGTGTGTGTGTGTGTGTGTGTGTGTGTGTGTGTGTGTGTGTGTGTGTGTGTGTGTGTGTGTGTGTGTGTGTGTGTAAGGGCAACATGTGTTGAAATCACAGAGCACATGCTTAATCATAAGTGTACCCGTGTGAAGCAGTAATTACCTTTAGGACTTGGCTTTTTGTCAGAAAACACACACTCACACACACGTACTTGGCCTTCAGTCAGACTGTAAACTTTCAAACCAATAATTTGAAACACACATTAGAAGTTTTATGATTTGGGTTATTGCTTCGATGTTTAATCATTTGTATCCACCGCAATAACACACACACACAAGCACCGTCTCTCTCTCAGACAAACACACATGCACACAGAATAACACATGCATACCTGTTTATTATGTGATCAGTTGCAATGACGAAAAGCAGATGTTATTCCTGTTAGTCTGAAAGATGTGTGTGTGTAGGATTAATAGCATCAGTAAATGTACATTTTTCTTGGAACAGTTTGGTGCTACACTATAATTAACTTCTACGACAGATTATCAAACATGTGTTTTTAAAGGGATACTTCCTTGTTCCTGCGAGCGTCTGTCTCACTCTGATGAAGTCGTGTTACTCAATAGGAGTTTCTGCCAAATAGCTTCACATGTAACGGGCACTGTACTAATGAATGAGACACAGGCCTGTCTGAGGACTTTAATGTGTTTGTCATGGCCGTGATAATGGTCTGAAACCATCTGTGCGTTCCGCTGCTCATGTAATACCCCTGTGTGTACGGTGCAGTCTCACTCGGCCTCTGTGGAGCACCTCCAGGATGTTACACTTGATCGTGAAGAGAGTGTGTGGGAGTTTGTTTGTTTCTTGCTCAGGGAAGAGATGTTGGCAAATCCAGAAGAAACCGCCCCGAGGCTTTAGAAGTGCAGCTTGTGTAAGTTGAATAGCTCGTGTTTGCGCGTTGCCTAAAGAGAACAATAGAAGCTGGTGTTTACCCAGTGGAAGAGACCACTATGATGGCTCGAGGGTTGACCAAGTCGGAGTCAAACAGCGTCCGCCTCCCGCTGCCGTCCAGGTTGGCGCTCTCGATCATGTCGGGGTTCGAGTCGACCCAGAACATCAACCTGCGCTTTTCATCCACTGCCAAACCCTCGGGACTGACCAGATCTACACAGAGCAGAGAGGGTTTAGAAATCATTTAAAACATGCAACTGATATAAAGGAAATGAAGGAGGGTAGGTGTTGGTTCTTACTCGCGTTAATGAGGATCTCTGGCTCGGCACCGGCCGCAATCGAAGCTCTGTTGATTGTCCTTGCAGACAAATCCGTCCAATAGACCTGGTTGTCTTTGCAGTCGTAGGCTAAGCCAACAACTATGGAGCCCTGGACACACACATATGAATATGAGCATAGAGAGATAAGAGGCTTTCAAAATGGGAAATAATGTCAATATTTTGCAACACAATGTTGTAATGATCTACGTTTAACTAAGAAAAAAGACACCAGAAGTAAAAATAGAATCAAATCTAGCTATATTCATCCCTTACATGTAGAGTCAGTAGTGTTTTGGAGCGGGCTCCATCCAGTCGGGTCCCGTTGAGAGGCAGCGCTCCTATCTTCTGTCCCTGAGCGTACAGCAGTGTGATGTCAGTGTTTGGCGGAGGCGTCACATCTGGGCGGGGCAAGGGGCGCACGGTGGGCGGGGCCACTGAGGGAAGGCCTGGGACAAGAGTGGATTGGTTAAAAAAAAGCCACGGTTGGTTGGAAAATCAGTTATTTTGACCACATATAAACAGACAGGTAGAAAGGTGCTTACATGCAGGTTTGACCACATCATGTGATCGGGTTCCAGGAACCTCGCGCCCGTCCTGGTCCACACACCAGCAGTACGTAGTATCTCCGTAACACTGGACTGGACTGAGAGACAATTTGCTTTCATTAGTAATTTGTCCTTAAAATAAACAATTTCATCTGCTGTTTTTCCTTTCTGTGGTGTGTACCTGAACTGTCCGTCCGACTCGCACTGAGGCACGTATTGTTGAGCCCCTGGTTTTCCACCATAGTGCTCGATCAAACTGGTCATCCATCGCTCACACACACTCTCGGGGTGCTGGGTCGGAGCCACGGGGCCTGAGGGGGACGGCAACCAAACACACCCAATTATGTAAATGTTTTTAAAGTTACATTTAATTCTACATTGTTGTAAAATGACAATTGAGATCACATTCTGTTGTAACTTGTTTGTTTACAAGCTCACACACACATCTTGCTTTTGTCAATACTGTTTACCTTGTAAAAATCTCTTTAATAACTCACTTTATAGGAGAGCTTTAAAAGTAAACCTGAAACCACTTAAGGCCTCCACTAATGTTTATACTGGCCCCTCTCTGGCCCTCTGTGCATTTCCAATGTGAGAGTGCAGTTGCTACACTAAGGAGATGAGATTAATATGTGAAAGGACAGTGAGAATAGCTTTATTGTGAGAGTTAAGAGAGGTTAATACTGACTGAACTATTAGAATGATGTGTTTCCAGCAGTATTGCAATCCAGTCGTATGATTCACTTGGTTTTACTTCAATTTACTGTTTGACCACATGATGTTCTTCCCAGAAATCAACAGCATGTGGACTGTCCAGTAAGTCAATGATATTTCCACTTAGGGCTGACTTAGTGTGTTGGCAGTGAGCTGTGTCACTTATGTGGGCACACACATTCACGAGTTTAATGTCTATGTTTGCCTGCATCACGTAAACTTCTACATTTGGTACGGATGTAATTTAAGAATCCATCTGAAATTGTCAAATTATGGGTTTCCGTTCATGCAAATCATGTTTCTGGGTTCCTCTCCTGATTTGGAGCAGAGGATATGAATGTGGGCAGGAAATGCGCTCGCCTCCCTCATCATGGACTATTGGTCTGTGGTCGTGCTGTGCAGCTTCCAGGTGGGAATGAGTGCCGCTGAATATGAGACGGAGCAGTAATGACTTCAGATAAGACTAAAAAAAATGCTGAGCACAGTGTGTGTGTGTGTGTGTGTGTGTGTGTGTGTGTGTGTGTGTGTGTGTGTGTGTGTGTGTGTGTGTGTGTGTGTGTGTGTGTGTGTGTCTGTGTGTGTCTGGGTGTAACACTGTTTTTGTAACTCAGCTGGTCGAGCAGCCTGTCTTGTTTTGGTTTGGTTGTCTAGCAACAGCTGGCAGCTCATCCTACCACGAAGTGACCACTTCAGATGTTTGGAGGGTCATAAATGGAATTTATAGCCAGAGCTGAATTTATAGAAAGGCCTCTGTGTACATTAGAGTGTGAGTGAGAGGGCGAGAGAGGATCACAGGGTCAGAGGGAGAGAGAGAGAGAGAGAGAGAGTTGTGAATTTTCAAAGGGTAATACTTGTTTGTTTATTTCAGTGCAAATGCTTGTTTTACACTGCTCCTTGTTCTAAAGTGTGCTTTCTACTATCAACGCAAACAGCTTAATGTCTATTTGCGAAGTTTTCTTCTTGTCTGAAACAAGATATTATTATGCTATGGAAGCAAAATAGTCAAAATCGCAATGTTTATGCCTACAATGTCTCGTCACAAAGAAATCATTCTTAATTAGATGAGAAGATCACTTGTCTATCTATTGATCTTCTCATTTGACTCTTTCCTAGAAAGGAAATTACCATAGTTTCCATTCCCATTTATTCTGAACTGTATTTTGCCTGGACGCAGAAGTACTTGATGACGGTCTCACCTGGTCTGTCACAGTCTCTAGGCTGTGTACCAGCTGGAGTTCTGGTTCCTTCTCTCTCCTGCCCCGTACTGTCCACACACCAACAATGTCCAGTGGAAGTGTGGCACTAAAACAAAAAAGAAAGAAAATGTCGGTAAAGAGTAATATTAAACAATGGCAAAAAACAATAACAAAGCAGGTGTGTTGTCGATGCCAACCTGGAGTCGTAGGTACTGTCCGTTAGCGTCACATTGAGGCACATGGGCTCCTACTACAGGATATCCCTCTTGAATGGTAGTCTGAGCTCTCTCTCTCTGGTGCTCACACTGAGTCTTAGGACGCTCTGGCTCATCTGGAAAACATTTACAAGTTAAACAAAGTTATTACACATACAATATGTCTAGGAAAATCACAAGTCATACATTGCATTCATCAGGTCATTTATAGCTATCATACGCAGTCTCACCGGGTCTGTCACAGTCTTTAGGTGGTGCACCAGCTGAAGTCCTGGTTCCTGCTCTCTCCTGTCCCCTATTATCCACACACCAGCAATGTCCAGTAGAGCCATGACACTGAAGCAGGGGGAAGATCAGGGGGAGATCTTTCAGGTTATACGTCCACAATTCCAATTTACTCCACAAGTTTATCCACAAAGTGTCTGAAAGTGTTTACCTGCTGTGATATGTACTGTCCATTATCGTCACACTGAGGAACATAAGCTCCAACAACAGGATATCCCTCTGCACTGGTTGTCTGCACACCGTCTCTGTGGTGCTGACAGTGAGTCTTAGGGCGCTCTGGCTCATCTGGAAAAGAGTGATATATTTTTACAAGTCCATAGATAACACAGGTGTTATTTTAGGATCATACCCTGCATGGGAAACTTCTCTTCAGTCCATAAGGCTCATTATCAAATCTTCACAGTAGATTATTTAGCTTTAACAACATTTTGCTAGCCGTAAATAGCATTCAAAGAAATATATCAGCAAATATGAATTACAGATGCAACCGACTTGCCTGCTATCTAGCATCAGCTGGTTACTAATCTTCACCCTCTCATCCAAATATGGTCATTTCTGGCATTGAATAACAAAGATGGCGACATCCAAAATGTCAAAATGAAAGCTTCAAAACAGCAATTCATAAACCCAAGCCATCACGGGGTCTACGTCAACTGCTTTCAAACAGTTAAAGGACCCAATACTTTAAAGTGTGTATGCAACAGCAGCTAGACTTAAGAGTCTCACCTGGTCTGTCACAGTCCACACGTTGTGTATCAGGTGAAGTCCTGCTTCCATCCTTCTCCTGTCCCCTACTGTCCACACACCAACAATATCCAGTCGAATCGTGACACTGAAAAACAACAATGATAGTTTAACAATAACAGAGCCCAAACAGAGGCTGTGTGTCTCATTAGGAACAGATCTTACCTGCTGAGATGTGTACTGTCCGGTGGAGTCACACTGAGGTACATACACTCCCAGAAGAGGGTATCCCTCTGGGCTGTGTGTTTGAACACTGTCTTTGTGCTGCTCACAGTAGGTTTTAGGACGCTCTGGTTCATCTGAAGATTTTGGATATAGCAATAGTAAAAACAGAGTCAATACATAATAGAAATAACCAATATGTAACCAGTTAAACCTTTCCACAAGTTCTACTTCAGTGTATGTTGTGTTGGAGCCCAAGGGACGCCAAGAGAATAGACCCTTCCCCTAACCTGGTCTGTCACAGTCTTTACGTGGTGCACCAGGAGGAGTCCTGGTTCCTGTTCTCTCCTGTCCCCTTTCATCCACACACCAGCAATGTCCGGAGGAACCATGACACTGTAGCAAAAACAATAACAATTGATGTTAAATAGGGCTTTACTTTCATCATATAACTCAAGGCTGCATTAAATGTATAGATTAAACTCTGTCACCAGACGCTGACCTGTGATGATGTGTACTGTCCGTTAGCGTCACACTGAGGAACATAAGCTCCAGCTATAGGATATCCCTCTGGACTGGTGGTCTGCACACCGTCTCTGTGGTGCTCACAGTGAGTCTTAGGACGCTCGGGCTCATCTGGACAGATTAAGGTGAACAGTTACAGGATTATATGCATTTTCTTGTATCTAAGTTATAAAAATACATGGAGTAACACTGGACAACATTTAGACATTAGTCATATGTTCTTGATCTTTGTAAAGTTGTTTAACATCTGGAATGTTTGTCCCTACAAGAATAAAAAGATGTCTTTAATCATTTTGTGTTTTAATAATGATGTCCTTCACGCATAGGCTACGACTTACTGCTGGTTGTTTAGCCTGAGCTTTGTGTAAGACCTACACATGTACTTTATAAAGGCAGATTTCAAAGAGATGTTAGGGGAAGTGTTTATTTCTGACATCTCACAGTTAAAAGGGCTGAACGTCATAAAATCCATTCAGCAGGTAAAAATAACAAATTGACAATTACCGTCTGACGATTGTAACATAATTATAGTGTACACACAAAAGGTACTTTTTCATGTTTTTTAGTTCATATTACTGCCAACATGAAAGCTTCTAACAACAGTCCACAAACCCAAGCCATCACAGGGTCTACGTCAACTGCTTTCAAACAGTTAAGGACCCAATACTTAAAAGTGTGTATGCAACAGCAGCTAGACTTAAGAGTCTCACCTGGTCTGTCACAGTCCACACGTTGTGTATCAGATG
>NW_011334167.1:387884-423391 GCF_000735185.1 Notothenia coriiceps
CACACACACACACACACACACACACACACACACACACACACACACACACACACACACACTAAGGGAGACATAACCACACACATTGAAGCAGACACAGAGAAAGTCCACGCGCGCACACACACACACTTATAAAAGCACGTACATGTGTCTAATGCAAAAACATATGTTCAGCCATACGTTCAGATTAATTAACGTACAGACTCATAAACACATGGTGTATGTGTGTGTAAGTTGATTGCTCATGTGGTGTGTATTACCTGCAGTTCCCAGCGGACTGCTCACATGTACACCATCATCTACAGACGAAAAGCAGCGTGGCTTCATCAGCAGCCCACACACACTCCGCCTGAAGCTCTCTTATGATCCTGCAGTCCAACATTTTGAAGCTTTTGAAATATAAAAACAATTTCACAGAAACTTATCGTGAGAAATAAGCCAAAACTGCTTTATTTGAGATTGGATATTGTGCCTATTTCTGTCAGCTAGTGTGGTCCATATTGTCTGAGATGAAACTAAACTGCAGGGGGGCAAAGGTTGCATGTTGCTCAGAGTAACCTGACCGTGACCTCATCAGCGCGAGACAGCTGCTCCCTAGGGCCCGGTGCCCTTGTACCTTTATATACCCTGCGTGTGTGTGTGTGTGTGAGTGTGTGTGTTTGCGGGTGTGCGGTTTTCCTCTTGTCTCCTTATATTAGCTAGATCCCAGAGGTTGTTTAAAAACATTTAAAAAGCTGTTTATCCAGCCTGGATACACTTGAAATTAAGAGTGATAAATATTATAATCCCTCCCCCCTGTTTTCCTCTCTGCAGCACTCTGTATTGGACCGACTGGAACCGAGAGGCTCCGAAGATCGAGTCTGCGTCAGTGGACGGACAGAACCGCAAGGTGGTGGTGTCTGACGGCATCGGTTTGCCCAACGCTCTCACGTACGACTCTTCCTCCTCTCAGGTCTGCTGGGCCGATGCAGGTAAACACCCCCACCAAAACGGTCATAAAGTGTCTCCTGTTGAATGTGGCTTTCCCTTTGGGTGTGCATCTACAGTAGTTGACTGTAAGCAGGCGGTAAACAACTCAAATGAGATGCATATTCCAGGCTGCCACCTCATATACTGTTTTAATTTCTAATATCTGAGCTTCAAAAGACATTATCTAAGAAACCATGGATAACAGAAGGATGATCCACGTTTCGCTCTGTTCACAGGTACGAAGCGGTTAGAGTGTGTGTCCCCGGATGGTTCCAACCGGAGAGTGGTCCACCCCAGCCTCAACTACCCGTTCAGCATGGTGTACTACAGGAACCACTTCTACTACACTGACTGGAGGAGGTAGCCATCTTTATATATCTGAGTGTGTGTGTTTGTTTCTGACCAGGATGAAGCTCTGCTCACACTGTCTGTGTGTTCTCAGGGACGGAGTGATCGCAGTGAACAAAGACAGCAGTCAGATCATGGACGAGTTCCTGCCTGACCAGCGCTCTCACCTTTACGGCATCGCTATAGCAACCACCCAGTGTCTATCAGGTATTGTGAAATGCTAAACACTATCACTCTCTGTCACTTACACACTCTGATGTGTAATTGTATATAATGACACCCCCACACCCACACTGACTTGGAGGTGCAGCAGACAGTGAGCTCATTGGTTTGTGTGCAGTGTCACCACATCAGTCGACTCCCACCTGATGTCACCTTAACCCTGAAGGCTGCATCCACACACACAGTTAACCCTACACAGCTGCAGGACACACAGGAGATATGAACTTCTTTAACGATGTCTACACGGGCTGCTTAGCAGAAGAAACAATTTGAGTGAGGTGGACAACACACACTCTGTACAAGTGAAGGAAGACAGAAGAAAGAAGGCTGAAAGCACACTTGAGGTGACACATGTGTTAGAGGAGATAGAGATTCACACTTTGCTTTATCCCATGAGGTCCATGCATATCAATGTGAGGGAGGGGCTGTCCATTTCAAATACTTGTTCATCACAGGGGAAATTAGGATGCGTGGCAGTTGCTCAATTTACAAATAAAAACCCAAACCAGTGATCAACAAAAAACAAGTGGCGTATTGTAGCAAAGTATATTTACTCAAGTACGGTACTTAAGTACAATTTTGAGGTGCTTGTAATTTCGTGAGTAAAGTTAGGAATAAAAATGAAGTCAAACAATTGAGAAAGGAACCACATCAGATCAGGTTAGTTAAAGTAAACAGTGAGTGTCCTGAAGAGACAGAGGTTGGTGTTTCATCACCCTGCTCAAAGATAACAGTGATCACACAGCTGGCTCAGCCGTCCTGCACCGTGTGTGGTGACTTCACCTCCACTCAGGAACGGTGATTACACAGCTGCCTGCGACCCTCCGCCTGCATTTTGTGTTTGTGTGTGTCATGTTTGATGTGTTGATGTCTGCAGGTGGCTCCGAGTCATTTCAAAGCCTGGCGTTAAACACCTTGAAAGTACAAAGTAGCCCTCTAAGCACAGGATAATCCCTAAAGTAGCACCTTGGCAGAAGTCGTCGTCGGAGCTACACACATCTGCAGAGAGCGTCGAAATCTGCTCACGATAGATAGGGATTTGAGTTTGAGCGTCTCAAAATGGCTGTGTGTTGCTCTGAATGTCCTCTCACACTCTCTAAAGCCTCAGACTACATAACAGCCGCTCTCTTCAAAGCGTGGACGCGTGGTGTAATTGTGACCATGATGACGGCTCTTGAACACTTGCTACAGGTTAGGGAGCTGCTTGTAAGAGGCTTAAAAGCTGTTATTGTTGAACGCATGAACACACATGCTCTTGACGGAGATAATTCAGTCACCACAGGCTGTAAAGTGCAGGTCTTTGTTCGGAGCGGAGGCTGTTTGTTCTGTCATTAGGACACGGCAGCCTCTCATCCTGTCCCTGTTGGATTCACACAGGAAGAGAAAATCTGTCCTTTTACTCTTCATTTCCACAAGCTAGAAGAAAAGGAGGTGTGTCATTCCAGCAGAATGGAACTCATGAGTTAGTTTCCCTCCTTTAATGTTTGACCCGTGTGATTCAGGGAGCCACTAACGACAGAGCGGCAGCTGCAGGGTCCTCTGGTGCTAAAGTTCGGGGCCCACTCCCGACCGGAGGGTAGGACCTCCTGAAGAAGTGTCTCCAGTGTCCCTCCGAAGAAAAAGGGGATGGTGGCTGCCAGCTCGACTGTCAGCAAATTAACATCCCCTCCACTCCCCCCTGACCCCGAGCCCATTATCTCACCTTAAAGATATAACCCCCAAATAAATGTTTTGTAAATTTGTTTTATACCTCATTTTTAGTTTGTTTTTTTTACTGTATTTTTGTACGCCAGTTGTTTATCTTTCGATTAAAGCTACAGAACAATGAAACCTGATTTTTAAATGTAAGAGAGAACGTTTGTTGATGAGACGTTGATACCACTGTCATTTTCAAGTCCCATTACCATTGTTGAGTGACAGAAAAGTGTTCTTGTAATCAGATTACTGTAATCAGATTACTGTAATCAGATTGTAATGTTTCCCTCAGTCAGATCACAGCACTCATAATCTGTATTTCACACACCATGAAAAGACGTTACAATCTTTTTTTGCCAAATATTTTTACTACTACTACTACTTTTTAAATCTTTATCTTTTTATAAGATGTGATATTTATAACAATAAAATGTGATTTGGTACTTGACAGCTTTTTTGTTGTTGTTTATTGTGTGTCTTATTTCCAGCCCCGATGCTTCTTTAAATATGAAAAACCAAACGAGGAGCACAGATGCCAATCTCTAAGCTGTATTTATACATTTCCCACACAGCAACAACGTTTTCAAAATAACCTCTGGAAACAAAAGATACAAATATAACCGTTAGAATATTTCATCAGCTTCTCTGTCATTTCCACTGAGGGAGACACTGGAGATGATCACACCATTCTACCTCAGAAGGAAGAAATTAAGATGTTAGCGGAAACCTGCTAAATCAAAATCTATTCTAACGTGTCGTGTAAACTCCTCCATGCTGCAGTACAAAAAGGAAAGACAGCATGTGAAAATTTGGCATTTACTTCATATCTGATAAATTAAATACAAAACTCCAACAAAGGCTTCTCCTCTCAAAATCAAATTAAAACTCCCGTGGTTCAGCCCCTCCCTTCTTCCTCCAGCGTCCCCCCTCCTCCTCGTCGCTCTCATCTGCCGACCTTGCCCAGCCGGTGGTCTGTCTTTGGGTCGGCGATGATGGCCTGAACGGCGACGATGGCCTCGTTGATCTTCGTCTGTAGCTCCCTCAGCTCCTCGATGTGCAGCAGGCGCAGGATCTGAGCCGCTTCGTTCAGAACGGCATCTGAGAGGAAATGCATTTGAAATGAATAAACCGTGATTGTATCTTTTCCTCTTACTTCCTTTTTTGAATCCTTCTTAAAAAGCAGCACTCACCTCCAGTGTCAAAACCCAAGACGTGATTGTCTAAAGCTACTGGAATACCCTGGGAAACAGAGACACATACAAATGTTACAGATATAGTTCATTAATTGGAGGGTTTTAATTTAAGAACTTGTGAAATAGGAATCTTTAGATATGATATAAAATATTACCTCTCTATTATTGCTGGCTTTAGTGATGGCTTCTGGAGAGAGTCTCTCCTGAATCAGAATACGAATAGCCTGGCAGGAGTACATGAAAACTGGTAAGTATGACATGTGCATATTAAATAAGTATTCTTAAGTCATGAAGACAGCAAAGAGAACATGTCTAACCTTGAGCATCACCAGGTAGTCGTCATGTCGCTGTATCTTCAGGATGTTAGCCAGAGCTGTCACTCCTGCTTTGAAATCTGGTGAATCCCCTGAAAAACACAAACAACTGTCGTCTTTCACTCAGGATCAAAGGCTTCATGGAGAACAGAGAAAGAATGCGTGAAAGCAAAGTGCAACGACGCAAGGAAGTGTTTCTACTTACCGTCAAGGTTGAGGAGGGGGTCCACTGCCTTGTCGCTGTTGGTGGGGGCTGCCAGCGGCTTACAGTTCTTATACTTGTCCACTGAGGAGAGAAATAAAAACAGGGTGAGAATCTAACCAGGAATATAAAGATTTTTTTAACATTTATGTATTTCTTGGTTTTCTATTGGAGCAATTGTGATTGAAAAAAACCGCTGTACTGTAAGTCGTAATGTGAAACTTTCTCAAAAGTTATGACGTTATGATATATATCATTAATTTGTCACTATTTTGGGAGACTTGGGCATTATTTTGCTATACCAAGTCATTATGGTACTAAGTTATTGTATTTTCTACAACAAGTCATTTATTTGCAACACCAGTTCATTATATTAAGATGCTTCAAAAATAATTTAGAGAAATGTTGACATTATGTTAAGAAACAAATTCATTATTTAGATACTAAGTCATTTTCATGAGAAATGTTGACTTCAAGGATGATATGATTGTATTTCTTTGCATTACTGAAGGATATTGGGTTCCATAGATTTCAATACAATGTCTGGCAATTTGACTGTCAAATAATAACTTCACTGTGACTGATGAGCTGGCATTAGTAGAACATAGTATTCCTTTTATAATGTCTCCATCTGCTGGTCACCATCAGTATTACATAGAAGAAGTAACGACGCAACAGTGTGTCAGAGTTCAAAAAGGAGACACACACATACTGCCCTCTCACCATTGTCTCCATATTCGTATCTTACAGCCAGGCCCAGCAACCAGTCTACTGCCTCCGGCTGCTGCTCACCTCCGAACGGACAGTTCAGGTCCTGGAGGTACTGCACACAGGAAATGGCACTCCATTCATGATACAACTCACAACAATAGCTCAACACAGCAGGAGTTTTCTACATGTCAAAGTGTCTCACCTGGTGGAAGGCTTTGGGCCAGTCTGAGCTCGGGATGTTCCTCAAGTTTCCTCTCTCCTCGATCTTATAATGCCGAATCTTCTGGTCCTCCAGCCACACGATGCAGTTTCTGTACTGAGTCTCATCTGAGCAGAGGAGAGACCGTTTGCACAAATGGCTTCATGCAGTACAATAATAGTAATAGAGGCAAACTGAATACATTGATTAATCTCTACAGAGCATCACATTTACGTTTGGGCAAGCTAGCATTTTACTTTACATATTAGCATTGGTTAATTGATATTTGCAGCCCGAAAATTATTAAAAGTGTGCGTCATTTTCAAGTTGACTTTACAAAGTATGAGAGTAAACATATGCCAATAAAAAAGTAGACCCAAAGTAATACATTAAGCAAGTAAAGCCGAATAAAAGTGTGAGGTGTATAGAAGTTTCACACCGTGTCCTAATAGTCCTACAGGTATCTCAGTCAAAAAGCTACAATAAATAAAAGTTTTATGAATAGAGTCTGGCATGTCGTCTTCAGTGACAGGATCTATCTGCATACACGTTAGCCAGCTCCACGTTTAGCCCACTGACCCACATTAAACAGCTCCTTGAAATGTTTAGGCTCACCTGTGCAGTCAAATCCACCGGGGTTGTGATAGTCTAACGCTGTCAGTTTTCTCTTAAACATTTCAACGTATGTTTTTGTGTGAAAATAGCTGCTTTCTTTAGCTAATAGTTGACTAGCTTGGCTGTTTTCTCTGCTAGCTGTCAGTATGTTGCAATACGCATGCGCAGCCATACAACTTCCGGTTATAAGTATCAAAATAAGATCCTCCCTCATGCCCATCCGCACAACACGCAACAATGACCCAAGAGCTGGTTATATTACAGCAATGCCAAAAGACGTTTTCTTTTAATTATTATTTGTCGTTTAAGAGCAGATTTAATTTTGTATAAATTCCTAGACTTAACATTCCTGCAGCGGCATTTTAAACTTGTTGTAAATTGATCATAATTGTGTTAATGACACTTCAATAGTTCAACTAGTTTCCAATTTACAGAATCTCAGAGCAGTTACAATTTAATTAATTGGGCTTTCAAACTTTAAAATGTTAAACATCACTGAGGTTTTACCTGGAATTCTTACTCCAAATAGGTTTAGTTGGTATACATATACTGCCTTAAATATTATACAATTGTGATTATTTAAAAAAATACTACTGCAGTTTAATAAACAATTTGAAAAAAAAAAAAAAGATTCTTTATAGTATCCCCCAGCATGTTACACAGAAAAGGACAGACATGTTGGAAAAATGACCATTTTATTATTACACGTCACATTTTATAAAATGAAGCTAAAAAGCATCCAATGGAAAAAAATTAAGCAAAAAAACAGAATTATGTTGATGTGTGTTACATTATGTGTTGGTGTTTATGTTCAGAAGGGCCTCATGCGTGGGTTGATGGGTGGGGCTCTGTTTGGGGGGGTGATAGCTATATCCAGGTAGTCTCCAATCTGGAAGCGCTGAGACTGCAACGTCATGGAGTCGTCGGCGCCCTTCCTGCCAGATAAAGTGTTGCCGATATCTTTCAACCTGTAAGGGGGGACAGATACAGGTTTTAATATATAGTTTACAAAAAATCACCAGGGTATAAAGAAACTGTTCAGCTCCATGAGCCAAACAAATGTAGTGGAATACACACCTGTACACTTTCCCTCTGGGGTCAGGAAAGACAATGGCAAAGCTGAAATGGGTCCCTTTTTTTCTAGCGTCAGGATACACTTCCTTCACCAGGCTGGTCAGCTCCTTGAGAGTAGCATCCATCCTGAAAAGCACACAGTCTTATAATCTCAACATTGTCAAATGTTCAATTGACACATCAAAATAAAAGAGTTTGCAATCTCACCATGTGTATATCTGCAGTTCGCTGGAGGGAACATTGCCACGGGCAAATTCATCTGCTCTGTGGTGTCGGCCGCTGTTGGTGGTGAATACTCGCAGCAGAAGGGGGCAAGTCTGCAGCAAAAATAAGCATCAAATTAACAATATAAAGAGAAGTAAACAATTTAGATTTCAGCAGGCGGATATGAAAAGTTAAATTAACTAATCTAAATATTTAAAATAGAGTGATTCCTTTAAATAACCCAATGTTGTCTCACTACAACAATTGACATGAAACCCTGGATATGAACCCATTACACACACACATTAATATTGGGATAACACAGTGCATTATTAAAGATGGCCCTGAATAATATGGTATGCTCATGTGCATTGTTTGACAGTGGTGGGGTTTTGATTGTTAGCTGCCCATAGTGGTTACCAACAACAAAAGATAACAGTTTTTAATACCATTAGTTTCCATAGAAGGTGTTGAACTTGACTAATAGTCTTGATAGTATCTGAATGTTCAATTATACACAGTGTACTCATTGAACTAGCTTTGTCCACCACTAATTAATCAGTGAATATTAGAATCACCTGTGGATATCTCACTAATGCACGACTGTAATTATCGGGTGCACTACACTAACAAATTGCGTTAAAACCCACCATGACAACTGAACTGAGGTAATTTACAAATATAGCAAAGTACTCGTGTTATGACATTTGATATAGTAATATATTATTAACTTAATATAGCAGTTTCGTAGAAACCTGTATTTTGCTAGCTTCCCATAGCATGCTAGCACTTACGTTAGCACGCTAGCACTAGCACGCTGCAGATGCTAAGTTACTATTCAATCACCTTGTATTTACCGGTAGTGAAGAGACCTAAATAATATTTCACGGAGGAAAAAAATGCCTGCATATGTCCTAATTGTTTGCAGTCTTCAACGTATGCTAACCAGTCTCCAAACAGTTAGCACTTTTGGCTAGCAGCGCCAGGTAACGTTAGCTCACCATAGAGCTAATGAGCTAACGTAAACAAGCTAACGTTGTACCGGACTTAAGACTTTATATCTAGCTGTATACCTTTTCTCGGTCAATGGGCTTCTCTGGTTCCTTCTTGATTTCTTCTTGTGTGATCCTCGATTCTAGGGCCATTGTTACTTTCTGTCGATATACTAATGCACTTAGGTAACGTTAACGGATTTCTACCACCTTGCTTTGATATTTTTTCGTAGCTAGTGCAGCAACGATTGAATGGCGGTTTGGTTTCCGTTTCCGCGGTGGTACAGCTGACTCTCACCAGCGCAAAGTTACTACTGCCCTCTATTGTTTTGGAGTGAGAAGGACTGCATCATTTTGCATAAGATGATGTAATATGGTATTTTTCTTTATTATTAAATGTGATAAAGTCTGAAATCAATTGGATTTACCTGTAATCCTTCTGTAATAAAGTATTATTTAATTTAAAGCAAAATTAATTTACACAAACCATATGAAGTATCAAATCCTCATTACAAGCTATGATTTTTCAGTCAGTATATTCCGGGACACAATGGGAACAAATGTACACATTTAATAATTGTATTGTTTAGATTTTCCAAAGTAAGATGTATGCATGAGAAGTTATATTGTTTTGGCTTTCTTGCAGCATCTTCCCGCTCAAAAAGAAATTCCCCTGTAAGGGATTCTTCCCTTCTTCATATTACAGGTCTGCCTAAGAAATCCTCTCCAAATTCGACCCTGCAAATAGTTTTCTGTTCAAGAGAAAATAATCTGTAAATTGCACAAATCATTAGGATGTCTGGCAGACATTAATTCAGAAAGTGTCCAAGTCCACCAACAGAACTGAACAGTCACATGCTGCTCCCCCTCACTCATTT
Source organism: Notothenia coriiceps (assembly GCF_000735185.1). Lineage (NCBI taxonomy): Eukaryota > Metazoa > Chordata > Actinopteri > Perciformes > Nototheniidae > Notothenia > Notothenia coriiceps. The sequence goes on from NW_011334167.1 coordinate 397,498, forward strand.
GTGTGTGTGTGTGTGTGTGTGTGTGTGTGTGTGTGTGTGTGTGTGTGTGTGTGTGTGTGTGTGTGTGTGTGTGTGTGTGTGTGTGTGTGTGTGTGTGTGTGTGTGTGTGTGTGTGTGTGTGTGTGTGTGTGTGTGACTTTCTTGGAAACACATGTGAGTGTAGTACAGTGTGTGTATCCTGACACTGGCCCCCTCTGTTCTCCTCTTGGCCAGGCTAATCAGGATCTACTCTAACAATCAGCTCTCCTTTTCATCCTTCACTTTGTGTGAGCCGCTGCAAACAATCCTCCATCCTCTCTCCCTCTGTTTCTCTCTTTAGCTCTGTCCTGGCTGAGAGATCAGACAGTGTGTCTTTGAGTCCGGTCTTGCCACTAATATCCATTCATTGATATGCATCAGGACTAAGTGTTATTCTGATAATGACTCCATTAGAATCACTGACGCCCTCTCTGTCTCAACCTTAGCCGTGTTTGTTTACATTGTCCAATACTCAGCCGACTTTATTAATGAAAACTAATATTAACTGTGGTCTTCTTGTGACTGTTCTTCTACTTTGTGTCTTTTTGAAGCCATTACTTAAAATCTTTGAAGGTACATTTATATCTCTTTGTAGTTGAGTTGTGTCCATTTGTGACTTTTCGTAACACTTAGTGTCTGTGGTCATCTGTTTCGCCTAGTGTCTCTTTGTCGCCATTTTAGAGTTTTATTGTAATCATTTTGTCACTGTGGTCAGTTTGTGTCTCTTTGTAGTCGTTTTGTATCTTCCTGTAATCATTTTGTGCTTATTTTAAATATCTTTTTAGTTGATTCATGTTTCTGTTCTCGTGTTGTGCATCTGTGTAGTCATTTTGTTTCTCTTTGCAGTATAGATTTGATCGCTTTGTAGTCATTTTATATTTTTTTGTGGTTACTTTATGTCTCTTCCTGGTTGACGTGTCTCATTGAGCCATATTGAAGGTGAAGGCCACGACGGCCCCTGACCTCCCTTAAAGTCTTCATTTGGATTTGTGAGAAAGCACAATGTAATCGGAGGGAGTTTGCGTTCCTCCCACACTTCAACAAACAGTGGAGAAATGTCATCAGCCACAGTCATTAGCAGCACACAGAGCGCACTGTCCTGCAGCCTGTCGCTGCCAAGTCCTGGTTGGACTCTGAAAAGTCAGTTTAACGCTACCTGTGTCCTGCCGTCACAAAGGGATCTCACACACACACCTACCTTAAACTCCAATACGATTGTGTCCTTTCAACCCTACAGTACGTTTCCTCTTTTATCTCAGAACCAGGGCATCTCAACTCTGCTTCTTTGATTGTGCCTACTATCTTCATGTTCCACTAACATTTAGCTGCTCTCATCATTCGCTGAATATCTCAAAAACAATCCCACCATCCGTTCACAGTGACAAACCCAGTATAGTAAAAGTTGTCTATAATCAGTGACATTGAAATAAATTCGAAATCCCACATGTTTGCGTTGCTGCTCCAAAACATTGGAACACAAAAACATTCCAACTGCAAGGGTTTATTTTGAAAGTCTCACGGGAAGTCTCCTCATACTGTTCTGGCAGACTTGGATGTTTATCTTTTATTCCCCACAAAGGAAGGCGGAGCTGCAGGTTAGTGTTTTCTCAATATTTGAGACTCAGTACATTCAATTGGAATTCATTTCCATGACGTGAGAGTGATCTGATTGTTTTTTTCTTTGTAAGAAAAGGACAATGTGGAACATATTCATGCAAACAACCTGACTCTGCAGACACAAGGTGAGAAAACAACTCTTTCTTTTTGGTTGACTTTTATTATCATCCTCAATTATTCATATATACTGTATGTGTCTTGGAGAGTGTTTAACAAATGGAAACTCTTCATGAATATTCCATGGTATCCATACAATAGTCACTGAATCAAAGGTTGTATGTGAATGGTGATGCTCAGTGTAGTAGTGTGGGTCAGTACAGTGTGTTCAGTGTGTTTTCTCATGGAATGGGCTCGGTACAGTCCACAGTGGGCAGAGCGGTTCATCAGTTCACATGCAGTCTGGCACCGGGCCTTCTCTCTTCCTCCTCTCACTCTCATTCCTTCACATCCTCTTCTTCTTTCAAACTTCTCTTTTGTTTCATTGCCTGTCTCTGCAGCTTTTATCTCTTGCCGCTGCCAGCCTTCTCAATTCCCCTCAGTGCTGTCAGATGTGTAGTTCAAAGAAACCAGCCGAACCTGGTACATAAATCCCCTGACTTTATTCTGACAAGTCATAATTGTGTAATCATTCTATTTTCTCCCCACAGGATGTCTTGGCCAATTCTCTACGCTCAGTTAGTTGGAGCTAACCGCCACTCCACCAGCCTGGGCAAAGTCTGGCTCTCGGTGCTCTTTATTTTCCGAGTCATGGTGCTGGTTGTTGCCGCTGAGAGCGTCTGGGGGGACGAGCAGTCTGACTTCACCTGCAACACACTACAGGTAGTAATAATAATAATAATAATAATAATAATAATAATAATAATAATAATAATAATAATAATAATAGCAGTAAATGAACTTAACTGGTCTGTGTTGTTGAAACAATCTGTGTCTGTCTGTGTTGCAGCCCGGCTGTGAAAACGTCTGCTATGATCAGTTCTTCCCTGTTTCCCACATCCGTCTTTGGTGTCTTCAGCTCCTCTTTGTCTCCACACCACCGCTCCTGGTCACAATGTATGTGGCCTATCGGAACCAAAGCGATAGGAAGAGGCTCCTAGAGGTGTGTGTACTGTTGGATTTGTCTGCTGTTATTGCAGGAGACAACCATCCTGTTCAGCCCATGTCTCATCTGTCCTGACATGGGTCATCTTGTCTTATCTTGTTCCTTTTGAATTTTCATGCTTAATGAAAGCAAGTTTTTTCTTTTCTTCTTATCTTGTCATGTGCTTTATCGTATAATCTTTTAACTTTTGTTTGCCATTTCCTGCTTTATTTTGTCATGTTATGCTTCCTCTACCCATGTTATACTGTGTTCTTGTCATGGCATGCTTTATTTGGTCATGTATTAGGTAGTTGGGTCTTAGTTGTATCTTTTCATCACGTTATGTTACATCTTGTGTTACAGGGTTCAGGTAGATCTAGTTTCCTCAGCAACAAATGCCAAGAGGAAGATTTGAACACTCTAAAGAGACGGAGACTCCCAATAGCTGGCGCCCTCTGGTGGACGTACGCCTTCAGCCTGTTGTTCAGGCTGCTGTTTGAAGGAGGCTTCATGTATGCTCTGCAATTTTCTGTGTGCCATATTACTGGTTTTGGTATAATCGCACCAGTTTGCATCTTTGTCTCTCCAGGTATGCTCTATACGTAGTGTATGATGGTTTCCATATGCCTCGACTGGTTCAGTGTGACCAATGGCCGTGTCCTAACCTGGTGGACTGCTTCATCTCACGCCCCACGGAGAAAACCATCTTCACCGTTTTCATGGCCACCATTTCCTCTATCTGCATGGTCCTCAACATGGCTGAACTGTCATATCTTGTTGCCAAGGCTGTCACTAGGTAGAGGCATTAATCAGTCAGGTGATTCATTAAAGTCTGAAGTGCTGCTCTTGCTCTTTTGCATATCATGAATTTATTTGTTGTTTACAAATGTCATGTTATTATATGTTTAATGTCAGGGACTACGGATGGGAATGAGCTCAAAGCTAAAATCCGGCATATTTACACTTGAAGCATTATTTGTCTAAAGTGTTCATTAATGTGCATTGTCCCTATTCAAATAAACGATGAAATGAAATGAAGTCCTGCATCCTTTCTCTTGGTCATCAAAGGGAGTCTTTAAATGCTTGAAAACGTCTTCTTTTTCAGGAGTCTCTGTGGTCAGAAGGAGAGAAAAAGAAGATCCAGCAGAGAGAAGATGCATAATAAGACAACTCAGAAACTAGTCTCAGTCTGAAGAAGCAGCAACAAGGTGGACAATACATGAAGAAGAAAGAATTCCAAAGACTTTCAAGCTGAATGATTACAAGTCATATGAATGGTCAAGAACATTTTTAAATGCAACTCAAAAAGTGAACATTTTCTATGATACTTAGTTCAAGGGGTGGAGAGAATGGAAACTGTATTTTTTACATTATATTGACAAGATTGTATGTTAAAACTTTAATTCACTGAATGCACTTGCGGTTTCCTACTTTTGTAGCACAAATAAAGTTTCATCTTATCTTAACTATGTGTCAGTCTAACTGTTTGATTAAATCACTGCATGATAATAAGGATGCTCCTGTCTGGGAAACTGACTACCTATGGATTGACTTTGTTGCAAATTATTTAGTGGTACAGTTTCAAACAAATCACACAGAATATAGACAAATGCAGTCAAAACCATTAACATGCATTTAACCATGTGACTCATCAATTTAAAAAAAAACAATGTAACAGGACACAACCTGTACTGTATTCTCATTTATATCAGATGCATGGAGTGGTCTACTGTTTTGACCTGTGTTGACCTCTGCTGGTGGCCCACGGTGACTGCACCACCTGAGCGTCACTGACACACAACAGGAACTGACGTCACCTCCTAACTAACCATGGTGAGACTACAAAAACCTTACCGGTTTATACAGATGCACAATGATGACTTTGTTACGTGCTAACTGCTATGCGTATGTATATATTATTTTTTTCCGAATAATTTTTACTCATTACTCTCATTGTTGCATATTTCAATCTCAATCTTGGTCAGATAAGAGTATGGGATAATTCAGATATTCTTACTACTGCAACTACTTCAGTGCAGTGAGGGTAAGTAACTAATATGCTGCATTATAGAGCACACATAATTATCACTTTTACTTTTGGCACTTTATGTACATTTTGATGTTCTTTTTTATTCTTCACTTTTACTCATAATAGAGTATCTTTGCACTTTAGTACTTCCACCTAAAGTTTTCCTACACTGCATTCATATAATTAGTTTTAAACGCTGTAGTTTTATATGAGGCTTGCCAGGGTTGTGATGGAGTGCGTCTTCTTTCCCATACACACGCGCACGCAAAAAAGCACGCACCTCCCCCATCACCCCCCTCGTGCGCCCCATGCACGGGGACACCAATGTGTGACAGTAGCGGATGGCCCTGGCCACGCGGGACGCAGCCGCTCCGCTTCGCCTTCGCTAGACTGGCCTCGCGTCTTTTTTTACTCCCTCTCTCACCCTCCCTCTCTCCCTCTGTAACTCGCTCTCTCTCTCTGTCTCTCTCTCTTTCTCTCTCTCTCTCTAATCTCACCTACTCCTCGTTTAGCCCGCGGGTGGGAGTAAAAACAGAAGAAGAAGAAGAAGAAGAAAAAGAAGAAGAAGAGGGAAGGCGCTGCGGGAGGATCCGTGTTTCAGAGGAGAGCGGTAAGCAGGTGGAGGCCGCTGCAGTGATGGTGTTGGGGAGTGGGAGGGAAGAGGAGGGATTATCACCCTTCCACCTGCTGGATTAGGAGCACCTCTCATGCTGCGGTCACTTCCCTGTGGGAAAGACGGCAGACAGGAAGCCACTAATATTTCCGAGAATCATTTTTTTACATAGAAACTCGGACATCTTTTAAGTATTGAGATTTTGTGTTTTCGATGATAATCCCAATTATTAGTAGCACACCAAACTGGGTCCTGGATATTAAATTAGGATGTGTTAGACACTGTCAATTAGCCTTTGAGTTTAAGTGTTCATCTTGTTTGGTCATTTTGGACCAAGCTAGACCATCAAAGTTGTTAACCAAGAATTGGTGTAGTACAAAATATGTAATCTTGATATTTTCTATGTAATTACTCAAAACCAGTGTTCCTAAAGGGTGATTTATGATTCTTCTTGCAAATAATGTCCATCATAACGCATTGCAGCTCTTAAGCACCCTGCTGTTTTCTCAGTTGATGTTACTTTCTCTGGGATAAAAACCTCACATTTGGACACCCTGATTGACTCTTGCTCCTCGTAGATCGTTATCATTTAAAGAGCTGTTGATGTGCTTCTTTAAACTGTATTGTACTTTTACACGCATTAAGCATCTCTATTTATTTGTGATATTGCACACATTTTAAACACATTTACGCTCCTTTAAGCTTATTTATTTTTCTTACGTCACCTCTACGCACCTTATACAGCTTAATGAATTGTTATCAAATATTGTACTTTTTTATACACTAAATGCACTTTTACACGTGTTCTTTCTGTTAATTCCTCAGCACTTGTTGACCCTTAGTCATTATCAAGCTCTTGCATCATTTCCTTGTGTAAACCAGCTACATAAGTTAAAACACCTAATTTATAATGTTTATGGATGTGCATCTAACCAACATCAGGCTATATGATTACAACGTAATAGTGTTTCATGTGAGCATTGCCTCTGTCCTCATATCTTAAAAAGGTTTTCGGGGTGCAAGCGGCAAGCCAAGAGTTAACTGTTTGGGCTGTTTTAGCACAAAGACCTCTGATCCATCAAAAGCACACGGCAGCCAGGACAATGTCCATCTGGCAGCTTCTCTATTGTCTGTCTTGACAGATGGTATTTCATCAGGTCAACACATCATGTACATGTTCAAATGCCACTGTTAGATTGGCGTTTACATCAGTCCACTCATAGACTGAGCATTGAGCAGCTTTAGGGTGTGGTAAAGTCAGACTTTTTCTGGACTTAAGCAGAGATATATCAAATACTTTTATTGTATTAAAGGGGCAATATTACAGAACGCAACTTCATTTGACTATTTGATTTCCTTTTGTTGCTTTTTCCGACCTCTGATCTACTTATTGTGAGTGTAAATAAGAGAGAAGTCTTGGGATTACCTTAAATATGATATGTTATATAGGTTACAAATAGCTTCAGATAGGTGTGGTACTGTACATTTGAGTGTGTGTGTTTGCACGTGTGTATATATCCGTCAATCCCAGGCAAACATTTGCCCTCCTCAGCATTCCTGGGCTGTGATGAGTCCAGCATTCATCCGGGACAACCTGTTATCCACTCATTCACTTCCCACAGATGGCCGGCCATTGTCCACTAGCCAGCCTGCTCTGCGACACACACATACACAAATAGATGCACATCTGTAAGCAATTTAACATTTGGATAAAGTAAGAAAGGCGTGCACAAACCAAGTTCCCTTACATGCATAAATACACACACATAGGATGACATACAGTTGAACCAAGGCTCCCTATATTATTTGCATTAGTGCCCGTATAAACTTTAGGTCCTGCTGCATTTTGATGTTTGTGGTGTAGCCAGAAGATATATTGGTCGTTCTTTACTGTCTGATAAGCAACCAGAGAGTTTAGAGATGACTTCTATGTTTCACACGTTTCAAAGATAGTTTCAGCTAGCTCATTGTCAGGCCATAGCCGATGAGTCCTGAGGTTGCATGTTAAGCCAATGTGTTACGCCTCTTCTGCTCCAAACACAGACTGTTGCAACCAATGCTTGCTCAAACCTGATGAACCAGAACCTTTCAGAAACCAACATTCAATTCAACTCTCAATTCATATGTAGGCATCTGTTTATAGAGATGATTCTTGAAGCAGTCAGACAGTCACTAAACATGAACAGTAAACATACAGTTTGGTTGTATCCTACAATAAGTGACTCCATACAGATGAAAATAATTGTTGATATTTATTCTATGTGTGTGACATTTTATCCATGTTTGAAAATGACATATAATGTTGACCAGAGCATGTTCTTTCTCTCCTTTCCAGATCAAGATAGTTTTTCTTCTGATATCTGGTCGATGGATTTATCACTGACAATAAAACAATATTTTAGTAAGTCTGCCTTCCCCTGAGGAATCCCAATATGGTGCCGTGATTGGGTTTCCAGCAACCAAATTGTATATTCCACAGCTGAAAATAATAATGAACAAATGCAATATTTATGTTTGTTTGAGAGATATTTGCTCAAAACTGCCCAGTTGTTTCAAATGACTGCCTTTTGTCTTAACACTAAAAGTTCAAACTCTTGTTTCCCATCCAGGCTAGAGATCGAGTGAAGCATGGGGGACTGGAGCTTTCTGGGGCGGCTGCTGGAGAATGCTCAAGAACACTCCACTGTGATTGGAAAGGTGTCTGATTGACTTTTGATGAACTAGATAAATATGAAACGATCACATTAACTGCGGTGTTTTTTAATCCCTCCATCCTTCCTCCCCAGGTTTGGCTTACCGTCCTCTTCATCTTCCGCATCTTGGTTCTGGGCGCAGCAGCCGAAGAGGTTTGGGGCGACGAGCAGTCGGACTTTACTTGTAACACGCAGCAGCCCGGTTGCGAGAACGTCTGCTACGACGAGGCCTTCCCCATCTCCCACATCCGCTTCTGGGTGCTGCAGATCATCTTTGTCTCCACGCCCACGCTCATATACCTGGGCCATGTGCTGCACATAGTCCGCATGGAGGAGAAGAGGAGGGAGAGGGAGGAGGAGCTCAGAAAGGCCGGGCGGCACCAGGAGGACAACGACCCGCTCTTTCACAATGGAGTCGGTAACGGAGGAGGAGGTGGTGGTGGGAAGAAGGAGAAGCCGCCTATTCGTGACGAGCACGGAAAGATCCGTATCCGCGGGGCGTTACTGAGGACCTACATCTTCAACATCATCTTCAAGACTCTGTTTGAGGTGGGCTTCATCCTGGGACAGTACTTCCTCTATGGCTTCCACCTGAGGCCGCTCTATAAATGTGGCCGCTGGCCCTGCCCCAATACGGTGGACTGCTTCATCTCCAGGTTAGACAATAGGAGTTTATGTTTGAGTGTTCAATGTAATGCAACACCACATTTTGTACTCCACGGAAATCATATGACTTTGTACACAAGCCTATATTCCTGGTGGAATACCTTGTAACACAAATACGATTCTTTCGGAAATAAACATTAAAAACTAAATTACTTGGAGAGCGCAGACCAGGCCAATTCCATGGGACCAACATATCCCAGTTATCAGCCTAAGTTCTTGCTCGGCCTCTCCTACACACTTCCACATAATCCATGAGAATTGAGCTAGTCATTTTTCATGTCATGTGAAAAAAAAAAGTTTTTCTTTTTATACATTTGTGAATGAAATCTGATCTTGTCTGTCTGTTTTCGCAGGCCCACTGAAAAGACAATCTTCATCATCTTCATGCTGGTGGTTGCCTGCGTGTCTCTGCTCCTCAACCTGTTGGAGATATACCACCTGGGCTGGAAGAAGGTCAAGCAGGGGGTCAGCAGTGAGTCCATCCCGTACTCCTGCATGAACGTGATAGGGGGTGGAGCAGCGGAGGGCGGAGCCTACTGTCCAGCTGAAGCCTCCCCTGCAGTGATGTCTGTGCCCGCAGCACTAAAGATGGACGAGTTCCACCCAGACGACTTCCTGTTGGAGGCCCTGCCCACTTCCTTTTACGGCGAGAGGGGGAGTGTCGGGGACCGCAGTCAGCTGAAGGAGATGGATCAGAACTGGAGCAACATGGCGCTGGAGCTCCACAATCAGGAAGGACAAAACTCCTCCTCCTGCCCCCCTCCTCTGCCCTCTTCTCCCACCACCTCCTCCTCCTCTCCTCACGGGGAGAGCACCCCACCCCTCCCAGATGGGGAGGAACACTCTGAGTTTCCTACACTTCCTCGTCACACCCCTCTCTCCCCCCTTGCACCGGAGGAGGTGGTGGATGAAGAAACTACATCGCCTCGAATGGGCCTACATGACGACTTCACCGTGGTAACCAGGGTGGAGATGCACCCGCCTCCTGCTTCTCCCGCGCCGAACATCCGGAAGCCGAGTCGGGCCTTCAGGAGCGGCGGCATCCGAGCTCGTCCCGACGACTTGGCAGTGTAGCTAACACACACACACACACACACACACACACACACACACACACACACACACACACACACACACACACACACACACACACACACACACACACACACATTTACACACATTTACACAACCATGCAGACATGATGTGTACATGTAGAAAACACATAGAAAGCATGCCCTCCAGCTACCGACATGCCAGCATGAAGAAAACACTATTCATTTGGAGGGGGCTGCTCTCTTTAATCTCAGAATTATAAGGTAGAAGTAGAGATAGAAATAGTTTGGCCTGACCAGGCAAACATCATAGTTGATACGTGCAATTAAAATAGATGTTCAATAAACAAGCCCAATCAATAACTGCAGGCAAGGAAGGCAATTCCAAACTAAAAAGAGAACTTACAAAAAAGTAGCCAAAATAAAAGCGCTAGCTAGTAGTATCGATCTTCTTCCTGAATAAGCATATTTATTTGTATTAATCCTTGAAACATACCATCAGCATTTCCTTAGCAAACTCACTTTCACACACAGCAATATATATATATAATATAATATACTATATATATATATATATATATATAGTCAGCACAGACACAAGTAAGAAGAGGTTATAGTGATGATGATGACGATGATGATGACGACAATGATGATGATTCTGGTTGGACTAACTTATACATTGGGGGCGTGGAGGCAGCGTTACTATATTCCTTTATTTTCATTTATCTTTTTTTTATTTTCTGTGAGACATCGGAGGAGAGGTTTCTTTATTTTCATTTCTTACCGTGACGTGATGATGGAGCCGAACAGTCCGTGCGTCGTGTCCGTACGAGTGTGCCGCGCTCACACAGCCTGGAGTTTCAATGAAGAGAGGGACTCACCGAGGTCCCACCCTGAGACAGAGTCCTTAGGTTCACAGGCTGTGTGTGTGTGTGTGTGTGTGTGTGTGTGTGTGTGTGTGTGTGTGTGTGTGTGTGTGTGTGTGTGTGTGTGTGTGTGTGTGTGTGTGTGTGTGTGTGTGTACCTTTAATTATGTTTCAGTGTTTTCAAAGATTACATCTCTGCAGTTTCATCAGGATAAACTATATACATATGTAAATATATTCAAAGTATTGATAGGCACCAAAGATGTTTTAGAGAAACTAGCTACATTTGAAAAAGGTAGTTTCTGCTCAAGCTGCAATTTATAGCGACTTTTACCTAGAAGATCAAAAGTGCTTTAGCGTTTTCTGACATTGGCCCCACAGGTCACTTTATGCAAAAATCCAATGTTAGAAGACTTGAGGTCTTTTTTTTATATTACACGATGGAGCGCCTTAACTATGTCTACAGCGATTTGAAGCTCTGCAGCTTGAACAAATCACTTCCCCTTCTTTGGGATGCTTGTGTTTGCAGTGTGTTACAGAACTGTCGAGTGCCCCTAGCTGATCTGTAGGAGGACTCTAGGTTATTTTTCTAGACTTAGATTATACTGTAGCTTTTAGATTTTTTGGAAAAAAAGAAAGCGATATGATCTAAAAAACTTTTATTTCTCTGTCAGTTCTTAAAAGATATCCCACATAGGAATGTTCATTTTTCCTGTTCTTCTTATTAATTCCTGCCTGAAGAAAACAACATAAACCAAACTGAAAATAGCTGATTTAAATGTACTTCCCAACAGCTTTAATTGATCAAATCTTACTCTGAATGTTTTCATTCGGGAATGAAAAGGCTCCCTATTAGCAAGAGGACAAAGGATTTAGGTTTGGGGCGAACATCATTCTGGGTTTGTATATCTTTGTGTTTCTCTTCGATATATAGGTTTCATATAATTGGAATAATACTAGAATAATACAAAAGTGCTAGCTATAGCATTTAAACACATAACCAAAACAGCCCAATATAAGTCTGATTAGAATACGTTGACATTTTGAAATAAACAAAATGTTGTTTTTGTAGTTTAAAAAAATAATCTTAACTCAAGGTCCCCTTACTCACTTTCTCTGAAGCTTCAACCACATCTCACGGTCTTCATTGTTGTTGTTGTTTTGTCCAGGTCTGTTTCCATGTTTTACTGTCAGCTCAATAACCCATGGCGTTATCCTGAAAGAACACCGTGGTGTTCGATAAGTCAGATCTGAGGGTGGACTCTCAAATGGCCACATATCGTATAAATAATAACACCCATGGCATCTTGGAACATCTATTAGCTCAACAGCTTATGAACGCTTTTGGATGAAGTTAGAATTAATGGTAACTTATACATTGCTTATGTTAATGTATGTATGTTCATCACAAATTATTAACTTTTGCACATTATCAAAGATTATGATTTTTTTATAGAAATAGTTTGGTGGATTTTTTTCCAGTCTTGAAGCTTATCAAAGTCTCCTGAATGCAGCCTGATAGTGAATGGAATGAGAGTGGTGACTGACTTCCTATCTAACTCTAACTAAGCCAATACGCTCGTTGTATTGTATTTGGAAGCAGTTTTATTATCAGTCGCTGGCAAACTTTAGTTAATACTCTTTTTGCATTTGGTAAGCAATTGACGAGGTCCAGCCTTCAACATGTTGAAGTGTTTTCCGAGGACATTGTGCTTATCAAACATTGTTAGTGCTCTCCAGACTAAATGTCTGCCCTGTAACTTCTGATCACTTCAGGCAGGATTTCAGCATGAACCAAACATATATATAATATACATATATATTTGCTTTTCGCTGACTCTGTTGAATGTTTACATGTCTCTCTACAAATCGTGGGTGCCAAAAAACAACTCCAGCTGAATCTGGCAGCTGAAGCACGTTAGCTGTGATGTGTCAAATCTAACCAAAGATATTTGTGCCAAAGATTTCTCAATACAGGATGGAACCTGTAAAGAGCTTTGCTTGGTAGCCTCAACCCGAACCCTAACACAGACATTTGAAAACCCCTTTTATTATTCTGGGAAAAATGGTTGACCTTTGTCTCTAAAAGACGACAAAGGTCATTGGACTTATTACAATCAGTGGAATGTGTTGTTGTTCCTCGCTGTTCTTAGTACTGACAATATGGTGATAAAGATTTGCTCAGTTAAATAGTAATAGACCACTGTAATGAGGATATGAAGATAGTTTAAATGGAAAAAAGAAAGGGTGTCCTTGGAAAAGGGATATCAACATATTTTTGTTTATTTATGGGAATAACAATATGAAATTAGACTTGGAGTGGACAAAAAGAGAACCTAAAGCGATTGTTCTTTTCTGTCCTCAATACTGATTGAGATACTTTTGGCCGTTCCAACTTTTCCTGGATGTGGATGAGCCTTGAATGAAAGGTCCCGTGAAGAAAAACAGAGGTTATGTGGAGGGATTTTCACGGCGCCCCTTCAAGCAGGGACACAGAATCGCACGAGTTAGAAATGAAGAACCACCCTGCTATTTCTCCCGTTGTCAAACAACTGTCTTTGAAGAGAAGTGCCTTGCGTCTGAACCTTTTGTTAAAGAACATGTTGATGTAAATGTTCATTTACCTCAGATGTTTACAGAACTGTTACTGAATAAACTTTTTGTACCATACCTATGTCTGTCATGGTTTGCACTTTCTTCCTGGATCTCTTTTCTTCTGTGTTCAATGAGTGTTAAGTTACCCTCTGTTATTATTGTGCTGTGCAAAAATACAAGATTGTGCCTTACCCCGGTGATGTTTGTGAGTTTATTCAACGTCATCTCATTGAAATGCCTTTTAAGGTTGTTTTGCATTTAGTGTTTTTGTGGATATAACGCACAGACCTCATTCACAATATGTCACGAATGTACGAGCATTCGTAGATTTAAACGAGTAGTTGACGTTGTGAATACAAACAAAACTCCTTGGTTCTTTTTTGGCAACACAAGTACTCGTTTTGGTGAATGAAAAGATCATGGTTTAGCGTACGTGTAAATGTCACATACGGGCACGCGGTCAAAGTTTTAAACACGTGGTTAAACTAAACTATGACATGTTTAGACAACAAAACTACTAGGTTGTGTTTAAGGAAAATGTCATGATTATAATAACTACATTTTTTAGGTATATTCAGTAATGCACGGAGGTTAAGTAGTCAACAAAATAAGTAAAGTTTTTTGTTTTACACGGGACTCAAACACCGTCCTCCTCGATGTCCGTGTGCGCCATCTTTCTGGATTTTATACTCGGAATATTATTTTCAAGAACAATTTCTCTGAAGGCTTTATTGGTGCGGGGTGAAATTCAGTATGGCCTATTGATTAGCACTGGGGATACCAGTGTGGTTTATTCAAGTTCCACATGGAATAAAGATACTTCTAGCTGGATGCTCATGGTCCCCAGAGAACCAATCATCATGGTGACCTGGTGGTCTTTCCTGTAATGAAAAAAAAAAAAATCTAAAACAAACATTGGAATTAAATGTATTGATCAGAAATACAAATTGAAATTGAACAAAATAAAATAAATGTTTAATATCCAAGCTTCCGTTATTAGTATTACTGGATAGCTGGCAGCTGTGTGTGAGCAACGGCAGTCCGTACTGTCTGCTGTGCATACTGTATGTGTATCCGCGGTGGTGTTTCTATGTGCACGTGCAAGTATGTGTGTGTGTGTGTGTGTGTGTGTGTGTGTGTGTGTGTGTGTGTCCTCATGGCCTCGCCCATTAAGCCGTGCTGAGGCCAGCACTTCCTTTATGCGAGCTGAAAGTCCCAGGGATTTTGTCTGAACAAAACCCTCTCCAGGGAGTGAAAGGGCCTTGAATGGCTGCTAATGCCTCCCCAGCTCTGGACTCTTGGTGGCTGCTGCCTACGTGACCGTACGACCTGATATGGGCATGGACAACACTGAAATACTGTATATTGTGATAACTAGACTAGAACTGTTTTTGGTCATAAACGTTTTGACTTTAGTGGAAATTGAAAGCTCACTTTGTTGTTACGGGGAATATATTGAAAAAACGGACAGGAACTTAATTTGAAAAGTTATTTTTCTTTTAGACATAATATAAACACCCAACACAAATACAAGCAGATGATAGCCATTAAAAGCTCTCGAAAATAAAACGATGTACCTCATAATACCATATTTAAAAAAAAAAAAATGCAAACATTTATAATATATTGACTATTCTATCGGTGAAAAAAATCAAGAAATTAACCAAATATTTGGAGCAAATCTGTGTGTTTTACGCAGCACTGCTTCAAACCTTTAATATCTGAAGTAGAAATGCCTCTGTCAGGCTTATTGTTATGATCCGGCCTTATTTTTGCAAAAAAAACAAGCATTTCTCCGAATAGAGTCCCGGCCTGCAGATCTTCAGCACAGCTGCAAATTGTTGCTGGCAACACCAAGTGGAGCAGCAACTCCCTTCCATTTGTATGAAGCTGCCAAACATTGAAGCTAAATGTGGAGTTGTTTTTGCAGTATATTGTACGTATATTGGCGGAACTTCACACTATTGCAGAGTATTTACATATTTTAAGGCAGTTCAGAGTATTTAGTTAAAAATCCCAATTGGAAAATGTGCAAAAGGACCTTTCTCCTTAACCTGTTCATACAGTATCAGCTCAGTTTGGATCTGATCCGCTGTTACTTCTGCTGTAACTCATTCATTTGTACAGTAGGGCCTCTTGTGGCCAAACTCCATCATTACTTTAAACTTTGCCTTTGGATGTTATTCCTCATCATAGATTTTATAGTTCTAATTTTCACATATGCAACTTGAAAACATCAAACCAATAATACATGTTATTTTCTATGATAAAGACACCATAAATAGTGGCACACCAACCACTGAAAGGACACTCCAGTATGTAGTTTCAACATTTTATTCATCATGGGGGGGACACTTTTCCAAAAACTCACGTTTGAACCTGTTTACCAAGTGATTTAGATTCTTATGGATAGATGCCATTTATTTTCTTGCGTGCGTAGTAGGGGAATAAAAGGTTTGAGTGTTCTTTCATCCTATTCCTCACACCCCATCATTGCTCTGGTAACATTTAGAGGCTCAGGGGCGATTCTGCTCATAGCCAGTGTCATGGGGCTTTCGTAGTTGTAATACGTTGCACCTTTGAACACATTAATTCCTTCTGCACTGCACAAAGCAGCGTCGATGTCGGAGAAAGGCAGGGGCCTCTCCTGGGTCACGGCCCTGGGCGTGGCAGATAGGTCGATCGCACGAATCGTCCTTCCTGTTGAAGAAATATTTTAGCAGTCGAGCAGAAAACTTTTAACCCATAAATGAATTGGATAAGCCCGTAGTAACCTTACCTATGATAATATGAACTGTGTGATCTTCAGGACAGACGAAAGCAGCGTCCACGTGTCCTTCAATGCCGAGCTCCTCCTTCAGGGTTTTAGGGTATCCTTCAATCAGGGTGTAGTGAGCAGCTGCTTTGTAGATGTAAACCTGATCATCCTGCGTGCGTTTGGGAGAACAGGGTGTATTCATTTCAACTCATACACAAATAAATTGGCTTTTCGTCGTTACTTTAAGACCTACCTTAATCAAGTACATTTTGTCAGCGTAGGAAAAGACAGCATCCACCCCGTTGGTCACCTCCTTCCACGACTTGGTGATTGGGAAGGCGTGGAGGCCGTCACGCCTGGTGTCCAGACGCATGTAGATGGGGCCTAACGGGGGTTTGAAATACAGTCTTCACAGCAAGTTCTTGACAAATTATCAAAGGAAAATAGCTCAATGTTGGAATATTAATTTAAAGACCTCTTATTTTGTTATTATTTTTGTTACTTTACCTGCGAAGAAGTAACTTTTGCCTGCATCATCAGTGGTGATGGCATCTATTTTCACATCACTGCATTTCAGGACTTTGTAGTCACCGCCATGACCTGAACAGAAGATTATACATTCAGCCAAAAATACATCTGTTTCTATTTCTTACAAAAAAACTAATTTGAATCAAACTTCATTGTTCTTTTCTGGATGAACTCACCGTAGTTGGGGCACTTCATAAAGTAACTGCGGGCGTCCTTTGGGTAAACACCGCTCACCTCTCCGGATACCGGGTGGAACTTGGTGAAGTTGTTTCCGTGGAAACAGTAGTAGTGCTCTAGCCAGCGCAAAGCAGAGGTGCAGACGGGCAGGTGGGACCACGTCTTGGTCTTCACTGTCTTTGTTGCAATGTCATAAACATGTACAACCTGTCCTGTGGGGGCAATTATTTGTTTGAATGTGCTCAATTGTTAACAAAGGTCTAATTAAAACGTATGTGTATATAAATACGTGGACGTTGTTATACACGGGACACAAATAGTCCTTTGCCAATAGCCTCTTCATATTATAAGATAAAATAAACTTTAAATTATCCCTGTAGGAAAAATGTAGGTGTCTCCCGACTCCCTCATTTGCCATATTTACTATGGAGCGTTATAAAAAAGTAAAAAGTCATCTTAAGCTGTTTTTTTACAGACGACCTTACGACCTGTGTTTGGGGGAAGAAGGTCTGGCTTTATGACTAAATGTATTTCCGGTGCAGCTACTTTCCTCCACTAGGGAGCAGCATTGCCGTTATATTAGTGAGGGAAGCACAGTTCTGTGATACTTTCCACTCAGCGAGATGAATAGTTCTACCACGAATGCCAACTCACCCTTGAAGAACAGAACTGAGTCTGTCATGCACTCTCCTTTGGGGCACTCCACAGCCGCGTCCAGATGAGAGGGGACTCCTGGGAAGTCTTGCTGGATTTCTTTCGGATACCCTTCTTCCAGAGCTTGGTCATGATAGCTGAAAACCTTGTCATCCTATAGATAAGATCAGAAAAAGGACAGGTAGAAATATAGCTTTGAATAAGAATATTTTTGACAAACCACATCACAAGTAATAGTATCTGTGGATCGTACCAGGAAGAAATAGATGTGATCGTGGTGGTCTAGCTGCTCTATGTTGTGCATGCGGAAGGCGGCATCAACATGGCCGATGTTATGGATGTCATCAAGCTGCTGGAAGGACTCATTGGACAGCTGAGCTGGACCATGAAAGCCTTCCCACAAGTGGCTACCTGAAGGGAAATCATCAGTTTAAAATTAGACTAGTTAGAATAGAAATTCCATTATTCTTTATCAGAAATGTTCCGCACCTCTGAAGAAGAAAGTGGTTCCTTTCTCGTCAGGAGTAATGGCATCAAACCCAATCCCATCACAGCGGTCTGGTAGAGAAGCATCTAAACATGGACATAATATCTCTTGTTACCATAAGAGCAACTGAAATTATTGGAAATACAGTTAATGTGTATATGAGACAGGTTATCATTGTAATAAATATATATATACAGTATATTTAAACCTACCGTCTACTGCTGCATCATGGTGCCTGGGGATCATAAAATAGATCCTTAATTTCCACCACATAACATTTCATTTAGAAAAATCCTTGAGTCATTTTGAAACAAGGTCAATCAGTGACATGATTGACTATGCACTTCTTTATTTGATCAATTGATCCAAACTGTGGACTTTGAGAACGAACAAACACAGTTATGAAATGGATAAACAGTGACTTTGCACTGCATTGGTTGTACTGGGAAAGCACAAATTACACATTAGTTACAGATGTAACTCATTGCCTCTGAAGCAGGACCCATTTACTGGGTTTCTGCATTGATTTGCACGATATAACAAGATATTATTTTTTATATACATATATACCGTTTGCTTTGTAGCCTAAATAAACACACAGAGGTCTCTTTTCAAGGCTTGGAACAACTCTTGGAAATGCACATGATGTTGGAAGTAAAGGATCTTGAGATCAGTATTAAAACTAGCACATCGTGAGCTAATGAGTGTAAATTAATTTCAAGATTAAGTAGTTGATTAATACTCACGCAGGTGCTCCATTAGTAAGGGCGAGTGCTAGGCACAGAAACAGAGTTTTGGTGAGCAGCTCCATGCTGTGCGGTCCTCTGATGTGAAGTCAGACTGAAGCAGAAACTGAACCTGCACTTTATACTGCAGTGTGTGTGTGTGTGTGTGTGTGTGTGTGTGTGTGTGTGTGTGTGTGTGTGTGTGTGTGTGTGTGTGTGTGTGTGTGTGTGTGTGTGTGGGGGGGGGGTTTGTTTACATACACTGTGTGTCAGAATCTCCGTTGTTGCAAAATTTGGGCAATTACTAATTTGCTGCATTTGTTCTTTGGATCAGCGCCTTGTTCCCTTTTTTTATTGATTTCAGACTTTTCAGGAAAAACAGGTGTTTTGGGGGAAATCCTGGTCACAGAGAAATACCCAAAAGCTAAAGGGTTGGACATTAGCCCCAGTGACAACAGGAACATGCAACATTAGATTTAAACCAAAGTTTAATGTTTTCCAGTCAGAGATATGGACAATACAAATCATCATAAAGCTAACTTAACTATTTGATTGGCTGATTACACTCAAAGTTCTCTAACTTGTCTTGATTATTGATCGATAAAATGTTTTGCCTTATGGGTATAATTCACAAAATGTCATTGTATATCGTTCAGGAACAGAGCATTATGGGTTGTTAATACATTGGAATAAAAACATTTTATAAACACTCAAGGGAAATGTAATGCATGCATTTTTACTTTCTTACATTTTTATTTTTGATGGATAGGTATGATGTAAATAATTTGTAATAATTATCCATAATTCTAAATAATATAGTGATTATAGTCCCCAATTTAACTCTCATCAAACGTCAAATTAAAGTAGGTAGGAGGTAGAGGCTGTAAATAATACTCACATTATAATTTCCCCATGATATTATAAATAAGTTCTGAAATATAGTGCTAACTCTATCCATGTTTCTATCTCTTTCTTTGTCATCCTCCGCGGTTTACTTGTAGTGGTAGATCTTGATGCAGTGATTCATGCTGTCTGACACGACCATGTGACCATCGGGGAGCAGCGCCAGGCCCCTCGGGCTGCTGAGGCTGTCATTCACCAGGGGCCAGCCAACACCTGTGGATGGGTAGATGAGAACCCGGTGGTGCTGCTTTCCCCAGTCTGCCACCAGGACATCCCCATCACTGTCAATACAGAGACCCCAAGGGAAGGTGAGAACAGGCCCCAAGCCAGAGCACACCCCTAGGATCCGAACAGTGTTCCAGCCAGGCTCCAGGACCCGGATGCATGGGACGCGTCCGGTCTCATTTCCCCGTTCCGACACTGCCATGAACCCAGTGGTGAGACAGGCTGCCACCAGGTAGGGTCTGTGGTACCCAGTCACCACCGTGCGCTCCATCCTGGCCCCTGTTTTGGGGTCCAGCTTTAGGGAAGTAAGGGTGCCACGCTTTAGGTCAGCGACCAAGAACTCATCTTGGCGTGTAACTGTCACCCCTCTGGGAGCATCGAGCTCTTCGTTGGTAGCACCAATCAAAGTGCCTCCAAACGTTTGCAGGAGGCGTCCATGACGGTTGAAGACCAGCACAGCTCGTTCAGCCGCACAGGTCAGGGCGATGAGGCCTTTTGAGTTCACGGCCACGTCAAAGTAGTTGCAGATGCGGGAAGACCTTTCTGATCCTGAAGGAGTCACTTGCTGTACGACGTTCTTCTGGAGATCGGTCACCTGAATGCGGGCGTTTCCACAATCCACCACAAAGAGTTGCCCCTTGATGGTTGTATGGACGCCGCTTGGTAGGTTGAAGTCAGTGCGACCTGATCCTTGTTTTCCAAACTGTTTGACCAGATAGGCTGAGTCGAGCGCCGTTGAACCGCCCTCCTCCACTTCCCCCGACGCTGGCACGACACTCTCTGTCTTGTTCTTGTTGTATTGCTGTGGTTCCTTACCGAGGTGTAATTTGTCTCCTTCAATGGCTGACATTGAGAGAGATCTGCTCACGCTGTTTAAACTTGAACCCTGTGTAACACGGGTCTGCGATCTTGATCGTTGTTCTCCACAAATAATGTTGTTCCTGTCAGATTCAGTGTCATTAACTTGGCCTTCTTCAAGAGTGGCAGGTTCATAGGCTAGACGCATTCTGTTGACCTTCCTAATTCCTCTACGCTCACCTTTGTCACCTTTTATCAAAGTGCTCAGTTTACCTGAGAGGTCAGTGGTGGACATTGAGCGATAGTGCTCTCGATTGAGGGATTCATTGGATGGAATATTCACAGTATAGATGTAAGACGAATCCTCACTGTCCACTGGGGATGGAGGACTTGCACTGTCCATTGAAGATTGATTTGAGGTCTTTTTCTTGGTTGGGTTGCATTGTGAAAGTGGATGATCTACAAGACTGTACCTTGAGGGGGAGGCTTTGCGAATAGTCTTTGGAGATGTTGCTGCATAACTGCTTTTTGCGTCTGTAGGGCAGGGCGGTTCTTCACATGAAACCAAGACAAGGGCTTTTTGCCTCCTCCTACCCTTCAGTATGGAGCGCCTCTTTGTTCCATTGTGTCTGCTGTCAGATTCATCACCTTCAGATTCTCCTTGACTGGAGACCGGTGGGACAGCAAGGAAAAGCTCTTGCCCCTGTGTGTCTGAACACAAGGACTCTACGTCCTCGTCTTGGGATGACTCAGATGCACCACGATGTCTTGGTATTGGGGACTTCGAGGTGGGTGATTTGAGATCCTCCTCATTCTCTGTAGAGCTTGATAGACGTAGTTTCCGGACAACACGCATGTTGGCCTTGTTGCTCTCCTCTGGACTCTTCCTTTGCCCAGCTCTGTTAGGTTGGGGTTCTTTTCGAATTTCGACTGGGATAATTGAAAATGCTGCAACCCCTGAGTGCAAGGCACACTTTTGTCCTTGGTCACCACAGACACCAATTGGGTAGATCATACCTTGCTCTTGAACTTCAACTCCCCCTAAGCTTAAGGCCTTGGACCCTGTGCTTGGTAAGAAGCTGACCCTTTTCATTGTTAGAGAGATCTCCCAAGGTCGGGTGAGCTCTGCCGCTCCTCTTTGGAGCTGATTTGTGTTGGATGCACCTGCAGTACTGCCCCATCTTTGTATCTGTTCCTTCAGTTGTCCAACTTTTCTAAGTTGCTGGTCAACAAGTGACTGCACCACTCTCACAGCTGCAGCGTTCTCCCTTTTCACCTGGCTGATGTGTCTCTGGGCCTCTCTGTGGTCTTGCTCAATTTTCTGAAGAAGGCGACGCTCCTCTCTGTGAGCTTCAATCGCAGCGTTGTCCAACTCACGGTTCACCTCCTCCACTTCGACCTGCTGTCGCTCCCTGAGGCTCTGAAGTTCTTGTTCACCTTGCTCCAGGTTGGCAAGAGCTTGAGTCACCCAGGGAGGTATCGGTGTGAAGATGGACTCCCTTGGGGTAAAGGTTAGGGGAGGAGGGGAGCTCACATCCCTCTGCTCTGGAGTGCTGTGTGTCAGCAGGGCTGTGAGCCCAAGGCGGGCTCTCCTCTCTGAATGAGACCGCATTAACATTGTGAACAGTAGATTCCAACAATCCTCTTGTCAATCAAGGTTTCACTTTTCACTACTTTTGTGTGTGTGTTCCTTTTGAGACAAAGAGAAAGTGCAAAAGAAAATATATTATATATTAAATACTTTTTTAAAGAACAACAAAAGAGTTTTCTATCAAAATTATCCTGTGAAGTTTTGCAAATACACTCTTCAGTCTTAAATCCAGATCTATCTGACACGTAGACCCTGGGGTCTAGTACACATCTCTGTTGATGTTTTAAAACTGGGACACATGTTCCCTTCCGTTGCAACTTTATCCCTCCAACAATATATTCAGTTTCAAACCAGACTGTGAAGGGCTATCAGGTAACCACTGTTCTGTTGACCTGAGGTCAGTGTTGTGTTCGGACCCCTTATCGCTTCAACAGAACATGTTAGATTTTGACCAACAGTTTGTTTAAGCGTATCTAACGTACGTTTCTCATTTCAGCTTTGCCTTGAAGTAGCAAGTCATGCTTCACTTGTTCAAATAAATGGGATATTACATCAGTATTTAAAGCTATTTCTGACCTCATATGATCATTAAAGGATCAATGCATGCCTGTAAAGCAGAGGGACTTCTGAGCCAAGTCACTTCACTTAATGGCACTCATCATGAAACCTTAAACCGTGTGGAATAGTTGCTTCTGAATGAGGCACAGACCCTCATTGTCACATCTTGTGGAAACAGCAGCGCTTATCTGCTGAAGGGATTGAAACTGAACTCTGTCTGTCACCACCAGCACAAAATATGCGAGACACTGCGAGGAGAGGGGTCAGCCCTTCTTTCTTTTGTTTTGTTTACCTGAGTCTTTATGACTGTGCAAAAAATGTAATATTCTGAGTTGGCAATTATCATCGTATATATATATATATATATGTTAACAGTGTAGAACTAGATATAGAGCCCTTTCCCCTCAGGAGCAAAACAACACAGCCTTTGCAAGGATGACAGGGTGAGGTGTCAGTTTACTTCTGCATGCTCACAATAAAGTCCCCCTGGAAACAAGTGACCTAACAGTGTCAATGGATACAATCTGATTCACGTTTTTTAAACACGATGTTTCAGATGTTATCTGTTGGTGACATTTGTTCAATGCTGATGAGGATGGTGGAAATTCCACATAAAAAATAACTAAAAGGCAGAATTTAGAACAGAAAAACATTGTTTTGAGTAAAATCTCAATGTCAGAACTGCATCAGGTTAACAAGTCATCAGTCTTTGTTGGATTGAAGGAAAATGTAGTTTATGTGTCAGGAACAAATCCCGGTCACTCTCCTGGAGGCAGGCCACCGGGTCTCCTCATGTTTCCCCACTTTAATGATGAATGAGAGGCACTAGTTGCTTGGTTACCGGACGCCCTCCGCTGAGGTGCTGAGACTATAGAATAAATG
Source organism: Notothenia coriiceps (assembly GCF_000735185.1). Lineage (NCBI taxonomy): Eukaryota > Metazoa > Chordata > Actinopteri > Perciformes > Nototheniidae > Notothenia > Notothenia coriiceps. The sequence goes on from NW_011334167.1 coordinate 421,015, forward strand.
ATAGCATTCATAATTGAGAGGATTATGCAGGATGTGCAGGAGCATTCCAGCGTATCGAGACTAAACAATGGAGCCATTCACCGCAATTTATGGAGCATAAAGCTCGCAGGTATAGAGCTCTTTGAAATGTAAATGAAACGCAGTTCAGTCGGTTAAAACTAAGAAATCTGTCAGCAAAGAACTGCCTCTTTATTTCCAAATCCCATGAGCTAAACACTGGCTTTAATTCAGATTCTTAACTGCAAAATGTGAGTATACAAGAAGTGCATAAACAATAAAGAAGCATTAAACAGAAACATGTCCTACCTGAAGTCCAGGTGTGCTTCTTCCTCTGCTGCTCCCTCTGCTCTGTCCTGGCGCCTCCACCTCTTCCTCCCTCCACCTCTCTGTCACTCCACCATCTCCCCTCACTACCCTCCCTCACCCTGTCCATGGATTATTTGTCATTTTGGGTGTAACTCAACTGACCATTTCTGCATATTGATTGATTTGAAGCTGTAAACTAACTCATAAAACATTGATAGTTTAGTTTGGGATTTTGGGTGATGGCACTTTTGTTATTTGGAGATTTGGCCTTGAGAGAAATATTCAGAACACAGACGAATAAAGAGTTAACTCTAAAGTGTAAAAGTGTTTAATTTGAAATATGGAGTCTGGGAATATTTCCGGTGTAACCTGCAGCATTTAAATAAGGATCTAAAAGTAGCATTTAGGTTATTCACAGAAAAAGAATCCATTAAGAAAAATAAAAAATTATACCACATTTTTTTTAAAGTCTGCATACTTAATCCCAACTAGGTTTAATATGTTGATACAAGTAATACTTTTACGCCATATAATGAATGAATACTGGATCGTTACTTAATTATAACTGTTATTACTATTTATATTAATGTTCTAACACAGACACTTTGACATATGGTTGTTTGACTAGTGTCCCCCTCGTTTCCCCAGTTAACCACTGGATGTCAGCAAATACAAAGCTTCGAAAAGAGAGTAACCTGTACAGTATTGTGTTCTCTCAAACCAAATGTGCTTTAAATAAGACATTAACTAAATAAATAATATGTGTCCTTAGTTATAATGATGCAATCTTATCTACCTTAATAGATACTTATTATTTACTCGAGCAGTCACATAGCGAAGTCCTCTAAGGTAGGGGTGAATCAAAGTCTCAATTTGGATATTTTATTATGTTAGTTGATGAGAGAAATGACTTTAAGTAAAGTCATATAAAGGTGCTTAACCTATTCAAAGGATAAATTAATAATTTCCAAAATGGCTGACTTCACTCCCAGGTAGTTCAGGAGGCTTTTTAACAAGCTCCCAATTAGAGATCACACATTCACCTTCATATGATGGTGATTCCTCTCATTCCAAAATGAAGCTTTGAAAAAGGAGAAGATTCCCTGATTTATCTTTTGTATGTCTTCGTGAATACAGTGCATTTCATCCCCCAACACAATCTAACTTTTATAACCAAAATGTTTTACTGAGCAAAAACTCAGCATATACTGTGTCATCAACTCCACTTGTTGTTCATCACTCATACGGACACATATAAAGGCCGCTGATCAAGTGGTATAAGCCTTTAAGCAGTGTAACAGATGTCCTGTTCTTATAGGATCCTACATCTTCTCACCACTTACCCTCACACACACACAGACACACACACACACACACACACACACACACACACACACACACACACACACACACACACACACACACACTGAGCGCTGCCCCCTGGACACAGATAGGTCTTGAGCCATCACTGTTGCTGGATGTCACACGAGGTCCTACAGGCTGCCTGGCTGGTGTTGTGACTGATTATTTCTATCTTCCGCTCTGTCAGGAGAGACGGAAAATTATATGGGCCTAAGGTAGCGCGCCTTTATTGATATCACTGTTAAAAGTGTCCAATGCAGCTGCTCGCCTCCGCTGCAACATCCCTGCAATTAAATTCCAGCCCGTGTGTGTGTGAGGCAGAGAGTAATGGGCCCAATAGTTACTGTAACAACACAGTAATGTGATTCCGCGTGGCACCATATATATAAATATCAGTGCGATGTGTGACAGGGGAGTTAATGGCTTGTTATTACCACTCCCAAACAAAGGGCAGCAGGTACGAAGTGGACTTGTTGCAAACAAACAATTAAAGAAAGAAGCGTTCACAGATGGAAAGAGAAAGGTGGTCAAGAAAGTCATATTGCTCTCTTCTCTCCCACTTTGCATACAGCAGGCAATATTAGGTGATGAATATGGTAATGGTCCTCATTCTTGTGGGACTATCTCCTTTCAGAGGGGAAGATCTGGTTCTGCTGTTAGATTCGATTAATTCCTCTTCATGCCACTCCTCATTTTGGTGCCCCCCCCC
>NW_011334167.1:423730-431715 GCF_000735185.1 Notothenia coriiceps
GGGCTCTGTTCAGGACAGGGAGGTGGGTCTGTGGCTCCGTCTCAAGCAGCAGATGCATCACAAATTAATATCACGCTGAAGTGTTGCACAAACTTTCAGATGGCAGCAGTCTGTCCTCACATTTGCCAGCCTCATTTTAGGGTTTTTGATAAAGTGTCACTATGAATTAACGTGACAATACTTTGAGAAATTATACAATTAGATCTGGTGCACAATCTTCCAAAAACATGGTTTTAAAAACAAAGAGATTTCCGAAATGTCTTATTTTACATTTTTAGATAAAGAAATCAAACACTGCACAAGTTTTTGAGAATGTTGAAACTATTGAACAGTACATAATATAATTAATTGGCAAACAACCTCCATATTCTTTGACTTCATCAATACGATGATGACGATCGGTATAACCCATTGGTTCAGGTAAAAACACAAACAATGTAAGAAATTGAAACAATCTATTCACCTTGAATTAAATAATAACACATATTATCCAAAAATGTAACTACCAATACAGATCTTTACACTTTTTGCAATGCCTAAAATATCTAAATGAACTTCTGATGAAGAGTAAGAGTCTGAGCTTTTTCACTGGGGATTATGTCCCTGGCTATTTCGTGTTTGGGAGCAGAGACAGAGTCTTGTCGAAGCAACAAGGAGGTCTGTTACGCCTCCTTCCTACCGCTCAACGCGACTGGATTCACTTTTTGCGTTTCCCTTATTCATTTCCCACTGTGGTTTGGTTGGTGGTTTGGAAGAAAAAAACTGATGGTATACCTTGGCTATGTGGTGGGTTGGTAAAAGATGTCCCTTGCCAGAGTAGGGACAATTCCTTTTGACCAATCAGTGGTCTGCAGTGTTTGAACTCCACCTTGCAGTGATGGCTAAACTTGCTCGCAACCTCTACTGCGATGATACCAAAAAAGTACCAGGTAACTTTTGCTAAAAACAACAAAGTGCACGTTGAGTCCCATGCAGCAGAAATGCAGCATTAGTGATTTTGTAGGCTGACCGTGTTACCTTACAGAGCTAATTTAGCCTGTTGTTTGCTTTATGCTAAGCTATGCTAATCATCAGCTGGCTGTTGATGCATATTCAATGGATGAACCTCGGTGATATCAATCTTTATCAACAGAATTTGCACGATTTCCCTTAAAAGCTGAGTTAACCATATACTCCAGTTCATTAACAGACCTATCATATTTTGCTGTACATTTTGCTTTTATTTCTTTGTAAGGTCTTTTCTTCCAGGTGAACTCAATCAGCCTAATGCTGGATTTGCATAAACGTACACTGCAGCGTGAACATTGTCATGTCACTACAAAGCTTGATAACACTATTTGTCTGCAGCCACTTCATCCTTGGACATGAATCAGTCACAAACAGAACTGAGATGAATTTCTTTCCCTCGGTCCTCTAAGCTCTGACCACATCTGTTCAATTACCAGCATGGAAAGTGCATTACCATTGGCTTTGTTGTTGGAGATGCTTGATTTTCTTAGTAAAAAGCAGATGAATTTATAATGTTGTGATCCCCTCTGTTGTGAATCTCTTCAGCGGAGCGAGGCCTGGGATCAGAATGAGCATTTTGATGAGCTATAGGCCGTCTCCTCTTTTTACAATCCCAAACTTGCGCTGCCTGCCCAATATCAAACTAATAAATTACAGCCCCCGTCTCCCACATAACTCACTGATAAATAAAAAAAAGGGTCTGCCATAGTGTGCAGCTGTGACCCAGGGTTACCTAGCAACAGGTCATGCCCAGACGTGATGCACAAGGTAGAGATACACCTCTAAGGAGCGGGAGAGGAGGGAGGGATGGGGATGGAGGAGATGGGGGAGATGGGGGAGATGGGGGGAGGGAGGGGATGGGTCTCATCCTCACTCTCTATGACCCTTGACAGATAGAAAACGCACTCAGAGGAAACGGCGTTTGATTGACAGGGATATTTGAGGAACCTGCGACTCCTTGGTTTCTCCATTACTGTTTTTCAGCCTGAAAGAAGTGTCGGTGTAGTTTCACAAAGCTCACAAATAAAACAAACAAACCTCTTAATCTGGCATTCAAGACTTAATTGGAATGCATATTTGAGATAACAATCAGATTTAATTCCCCCAGAAGAGCATCTTTCTCCATCTCCTGAATACATCGCATTAACACACAGAACAAATTTGCCACACTGAAGTACNCCCCGCCCGGCGCCCAGAGAGCAGTCTGATGAAAACCCTAACTGACAGGCCTAAAAAGATTGAGCAATAGCACAAGAGACGCACATCCACAGCGGTGTACAATGTCTTTGCCAGAACAGTGCCGCATGGAAATGAGAATGTTCGCTCCGTGCCCCCCCCCTCTCCTCCGCCCTTCCTCTGTTGCCTGTGCGACAAACCCTCAAGGGGACTCTGCAGCTGTGTGGGGTTAGCACATGGTCGAGTTAGGGGCCACACACACAAACACACACACTCTAACAAACACAGCCTTTAGTCTTTGTAAATATGGAATATGTATGCTGCGTAAGCTGTAATAAGTCGTGCTTTAATGAGGATATTTTTCTTTGGGTGATTCTCAACAGAATCTCCAATACTGTTGAAGCAGCTGCCATTTTGACTCTCCAAATGTTTGAAGATGATGCAGCCGCCGTCCTAATCATTTTGTATCAACAACGGATCAAATGACGATGTGTGTAGGAATGGTTTCTATGGCATACATTGTTCTTCACAGTGTTATTATACCATCTAACACTCCGTCAGGCCCCCCCATGCAGCACTTTATGCATTGCCACTATCACGCATGTCCACGTACTGTATGCTTTTGTAGTTACGTTTTCCACAATCCAGAATGTTCCCATATTAAATTGCATTCTCAATATTGTAATTCTTCCCAAAAAACCTGCCTCAGTTTTCAGCTTTAGTTCCTCAGTTCGGCCTTTTAAGAGCATGTCACCACAGTAATGTAACCACAGAAGTCCCCATGCTCGACCTTGTTCGGTTTGATGCTTTCAAACCACAGAAACCTGCAGCTGAACCGCTCACCTTCAGCTTGATCTTTTAATCCGGGTCATTACAGACAGACATAAGGCACCAGTGGGAAAAACAGCAAGGAGCCAAAGGACTTAAAGGGAATCAATCAAATCTCAAATCAATCCTTAAATTGATGCGTTGTGTGAGGAGCTCGGGACCTAAGAGTTTCATTGCCATAACTACACTGTAGCTACTGTGTTTATGATAATGAAAACCCTTGAATCCTTGAATCTAAAACAGACTGGGAGCCAGTGTGAAAAGGCTAAATCAGAGGCAATTTCAAAACCTACCTAAAAATAACAACATTCCCATCAACCTTGGCACTTTGTGTTAAGCGCTCATTATGAAATATTAGCATGCTAACGCACTAAGATGGTAAACAATTGACCTGGTAAACATCAGCATGTTAGCGTTGTCATTGTAAGCGTTTTGGCGTGGTGTCGTTAGCATTTAGCTCAAAGCATGTACTGTAAATGCAAATGAGTAAAACCTCTATAGCCTCAAAGTGTCCTTTTGGGTGTAAAAACAACAAAGACATCCCTTTATTTTCTATACAAAATAACTGCATGAGAGCATAGAATTGTTTTTTAAGAAGTGCTCTGTTTTCCATTCGTAGCCCGAGTAGTATTGACCAGTTACAGAACCAGCGCAAAGTAAAGGAACTCTTTGCCCAGATACAGTCAGCTGCACCAAAACCCTAGAAATATTGGTTGTTGCACACGTATACTTATCGTTTCAGATTGTATCTTCTGTCATTCTTTATGTACTGTAGCCAGTCATTTATAAGAATGAAAAGCAGGAGGACAATGACCTCTTATATCTCCATTCGGCTGAATGTGCAGGAACAAGTCTGGCCTGAGGAGGACGAGGACCCTCAGTAACAAGTTCCCCTCGGAAGCTCGCCATGCTCCGGGAGAGATGGTGGGTGACATGATGGGGGATGTGCACCCTCTCATGCAGTTAATGGACAGCATACACACCGAGGTAATTCACAGCTAGCAAACATGACGTATGCCATCAGAGGCTGGTGTGAGTAAAACGGGCATCCATCACAGATGCTAACAACTCTGATTAAAAATACATAATCTGCAAGCGGCCCCCTGATACCTCCGTCAAGCCATTTTGGGTCTAATTGCAATTGGTCTCCGTTATGATCAAAGGCAAGTCACACCTGCTCGCCTTTAGCTTTCGTTTCACTGATTACACTTTCAAATTTCATCAACGTCAAGTTGATAGATATGAAATGATGTGGTAAACCGGTTTACTCGTGGTCAACACAATCCCAAGTGTGGTCTTTCTCCTGGAATGTTACACCTTTACTCTCCCTTGCACCTTGAAATGTTTCATAGTGCATTTGAAAACATGGATAGTAGGCATAGGGGTTACAGAACAGCGGTGAAAGACACAATGGATATCACAGCCCTCTGCTTCCTCACCTTACCCCCCACCTGTATCTCTCGGGATGTGTGTGAGTGACAAAGCATCAGAAGGAAGAGGACCAAGCCTTCCCTCACAAGGCTCCGCACCAAGCACTCACCCAATTTACACCTCTCCCTCTCCTGCAGCCCCACCCAGGATCCCCTGGTGACAGCACCATGCTAACCACCACCTCCCTGCTGGCATGACCGTGTGTGTGTGAGAGAAAGAGGGTGTGTGTGTGTGTGTGTGTGTGTATGGAGAGAGTGGAAGAAAGCCGAAGGGCACAAGTGTTATCCTTGTGGGAAGCAATTTGAGTTGCTCAGACTGGGTCCGTTTATTTTTAAAGGAGATGTTGTTTGATTTGTTACCTCCTTTGTTCTTCAAGGGACAAGTGGAGAATAATAGTTTAAGGTTCAAATTAATCCGGGGAGAGTGTTTAATTTAATTTAACATTAGGTTATTAGGAAATGCTTAAAGGATGGTTATGCAGGAAGTCATGGCTACTAGTATATCCTGAATTCAGTTGAATTATTTCACCAGTTGCATGTTCTCCTTTGACACCTATCAAGACTTTGGTTTCTTTTTGTAGTCCGTTCATAGGTTGAGTGGTATTGAAAGAAATCTGTTTTGAGCAGTGAACAGTTTGCGTGGCGAGAAAAGAGGCGGATTTTAATTCCCAAAGTGCAATCCTAGAACCCATCAACTATTGGCTAAAGATTTAGCTTTGAATTTGGATATTTGTTAAAGATTGAAGTGCATTAAAACATAAACAATGTGGTCATAAAGGTACAATCTCAACTTCAATTCCATGGCTGTTAATCAGACTTTAAACGTAACATTCCCTCCCTTTCCCTCCAATCCCTAATCACCTCATCCTCACCTGCCAGCACACCTGACCCTCATTCCCCCAATCAGCTCCCTGATATAAAAACCTGCCACTTCCCCTTGCTCCATTTGACATGTGTCTTTGAGCCTCTCCTGTTGCTCACGTGCCTCTCTGTTTGCAGCCCTTTTTTGACTTGTTTGCATTTTGAAACCTCTGGACTTTGTTCTGATTTGGGCAAAGCTCTTGATTCTTCCCTTACATAGTTCAGTATGCTGGATGTGAAGTGTGATTGGTTGCCGTACAGATTTCCCCCACTTTTTCCCAATGATAGTGAACAATACTTTAGTTGCCATGTGCAGAGATGTAAAAAAAAACAGTTACTTTTTTAACACAACAACAACAGTTGGAAATTACAGTTCAATATGAATGATTTATTTCATTATCAAAGTGTTACAAAATGACCTAACTCTGCTCAAGACCCCTCTGCCTGTCAGTCAAATCCCAGTTAAGCAAAAAGACAAACCATAAAGGGACACAGCTGCGGGCTACTGGACAAAAATTAAAGCTTGATTTTACAGTTAAGCCTTTCAATTTCAATTTCTTAAAAGGAAATGTGCTTTAATAGGCAGGGGGAAGACAATTGTGAAAAAGAAGAGTGTGCATATGTAAGGTTAATGCCCTACCAGAACTCTGTCACTGCTCCTTAGAGACTTCCGACCTCTTTAAAGAAAATCTGCACACTCACTAAACCCAGTCCCCCTGAGCTTAACCCCAACTGCAAGAGTGGAGGTGCTGGATAAAGAACAACTTACTGACAGGGTTTGAAATGATGTACCTACTGTACGCACGGCCTGTTTAAACATCTTTACAGGATTAGAGTGGAGTTAAACTGCTTTGCAGGCGCAGTTAATTGAAGCGGATGAGGTTTTTAATAAAGCGTGCAGTGTTAGCAGCTGACAAATGGCTCATCTGACACACAGGGGAAATTGCATTTAATGGCATCAGGTATGTGCTTTGCTGGAGCTTATCACATTACACTGGTGGGTGCACATACACACACACTCTCACATACATGCATGAACATACACACCTTGCTTTCCTTTTCATGTGTAGGTGTGTGCACGTTGGCCCACATAAACAAACTCGCACACACATTAGTTTACGCTTACCTGAACCAGTCAAGGTGTTTTCCCTCATGGGTTCCAATTAGGGTTCAGCAGGATGCGTCGTGAGGAGCATCTCGTTGGTAGGTGGACGGACACGAAGCATCACACTGCACCTATTACTGGGACACTCAGATTCTCCAGTTAGCTTTGGGAAAAGACCTGATTGGTGGAGAAGCACTCAACGATTTTATTGTAGAATCAACTCAATTACCTCAACTGCTTTTAGGTACATTACACACACAAACAAAATCACTTTTCCCTGTCACCATTTAAACCAAATGTTGATTAAAGATCACAACCTAAATGCAAGATAGGTTATGTAGCTTCTAAGTGACTCAAAATAATAACAAGAGTTGGATGACGTTGTGATGTAATGCAGGATCATACAGGTGTTGTCTTCATGAGGAAACAACCACCAATGCTCCGGTAAATCTACCTTAAGATTTTCTGTGAAATCATGTTTCCAGGCAAAGTAATTTAATTTACACAAACCTAGAACGTTTTGATGCCAAATTGTTATATATTATTTTAAAGGCTTGATCCCAATACATTTGGAAACACTAGGGCATCATTCTACCATTCTAGGTCTCCTGATGACGCTTTACCAATAGCATCAAAGTCGTGCAAACTCGACGTGTGGTTTGAGATCAAAACCCATCAGACTAACTCTAACCCTAATCATTTTAATATCAAATCTAATCAAAGGCATGGAAAAATTATCAGAAAATCACTTAAAAGAAATTATGTTTAAACCCACAATAAACTAATTGACTAGATACTGTCTGTCAACACAGGCCATAAGCAAATCAGAGCAGACGTATGTATCCATTTCTTCATAATAATGTTGTGTCTGGTTTTTCTGGATGCAATAAAGGCAAGACACTGTCAGAAAGGACGATGTGAATTATTTCAAGTGATATGTCTGTAGACCGCTGCATAGATGCCCTTTAGGAGTTGTCACTTTGATATCTCACCCAGTACCCACACAAACACACACACACACACACACACACACACACACACACACACACACACACACACACACACACACACACACACACAGAGATGCATGCACACACACCCAGCGTCCAGTCAGAAATTCTTCATATAAGAGGACAATTAGAGTGTCTCATTTTCCTCTAATATCAATCACACCGCTCATGAATAAACACAATTAGGTCCTCATGATTCCATACAATTGCATCTGCCCTTTGAGCACCCCCTCCGATTCGGGAGCGATGCCTCTTGGGTATATGGCGCTCTCATCACCGCGACTCAGTGTGAGCCGGCGCAGTCAATAATAGGAGACAAACAGAGAGGCAAGGGCCCGGCTGCAGACTACATCAGATCCTCCGGACGCGTGTCACTCTTCATTAGGGAGGCGGGGGAGCAGGGGATGCCCTTAAGGTGAGGATGGCCACAGAGAGGAGGGAGGTATGGGAGGGGCGGAGTGGCAGCTGTGGACAATGACAGAATCTGTGTCCAACGGCCCCTCGGGCCAAACACCAGCCATCCTCCACCCTCAACTGATCTCTCGCCTCTAGACCCACGCAGGGAGG